>NC_035169.2:30559383-30843235 GCF_001659605.2 Manihot esculenta
AACGGCAACAACTCTAAGAATCTATCGGTGTACTCATCGACACCCATCTCATCTGTCTGCTTCAGCTGTTCAAACTCAATCATCTTCAGCTCCCTGGAACTGTCAGGGAAAGCCCATCCTGCGAACTCATTCGCAAACTCCTCCCATGACAGACTGTCCACCCTTGGTTTCACATAGTTCTTGAACCACTCTCATGCCTTCTTGCATTTCAGAGTGAAACCAGCCATCTGAATGGCTCTACTGTCATCCGCCCCTATCTCATCTGTAATTGTTTTGACCTTCTCCAGGTACACAAACGGATCATCACCTGTATCAAACTGGGGAGCACCCAACTTTATGTAGTCAGTCATCTTGACTTTGCTCCCTCCAGATGAGCTAGGCTGAGGTCTTAGGGTTTCTGGAACTGTGGGTTCTGCTGGTGGTGGTGGTGCAACATTCCCTGGGATAGGGTTTGCTGTGCCTGGATAGGAGGGTTGAGGTGGGTACATAGGGTATTGTGGATACTGTGGGTGGAAAGGTGGGTATGGCATGTGAGAAGGGTAAGGATTAAAACTGGGGTAATCCGATGTACTTCCCATCGAATACCCGGGGTATGGTGAAAAAGGTGGGTACTGGGGTGGTGGAACAAACCCCGAGGCCTGAGTGCCTCCCTGAGACTCACCCATGCCCTCTTCTAGCGTGCTCACACCAAGATTACCATCCCTCCTCTGGTCCACATCCATCTCTTCTCCCACATCCACTGACCTGCCTCCTTGAACCGTTCCTCTTACTGATCTGTTTCTACCCAGATCCAGAGACCTTCTAGGGTCTCCCACTGCTCTGTCCCTGTTGGACCTACTTGACATTGCCCTGGGCAATGCTGGAGGACGGGCGCTCGTGCCCTCATCCTCCGGTGGTACTCTAGTCAATCTAGCCGATCGACGAGTTCCTCGCATTCTGTTTACTGAAAAACAGCACAGATAACAAAACATTAGCATCAAATGGTTCATGTGGAAACACATGAACCCACATCATATACACATCATATCTCATGGCATACATACTTTCATTCTAGACAGGACTCTACATCCTATCCTAGTGGACATGATTTCCTATTGTGCTTGACTTTCTATAACATCTATGAGCCCGACACTCTAGGTCCGACCATATGAACCTAGGGCTCTGATACCACTCTGTAACGACCCGAAAACCGGACCGCTACCGGCGCTAGGATTCAGGTCGGCTTAAGGCCGCCAAAACCCGTAGCAAGCCAAACATACATCCTGCGAACCTGTTTAATCCCATACATGGTCAACAACATACATAAAAAAATTTAAAACTTTTCTTTCATTCAAACATTTCTTTGCCAAGCCTAGCCTGTGCATGCACAAACATAACATAAACCTCTCATTGGAGTCCTCATCAAATACTCCAATGGGGTAACATAACATAACATAGGCTTGGGTTACATAGGCATCATAAAAACATTATATCTCATACAAGACCATGGGTACAGGGAATACAACAGACTCTAGTCAAACACATTATTAAACTTTCATTACATTACATATCATACTTTTACATTACAAACAAACCATGTCCACAGCTAAGCTATTACATAAACTTCTCTTACTCTGCTGACTTCTCTATCTACTCTGCACCTGCAAGACTGGGGTTAGGGGAGAGGGGGTGAGCTATAAAGCCCAATGAGCAGAAACTAAAAACATTGATTTTATTATTTCCTTTATTATTATTATTTTTATTCATTATTTATTATTTATTTTATTTTATTTTATTTCAACATATTATTTAACTTTTTCTTTTTTTTTTTTTTTTGTGCTTTCATGAAATGCAACACATCACAGCTAATCACATAAAGGATGGTATTGTCACCATTAGTCCTCTTCCTTTCCAAAGTGCCGGGACGTAGAATGGGTCAACCGGTCTTTCTCTTACATAACACATCATAACATAACATTCCAATATGCCGGGACGTAGAATGGGTACTACCGGACTTTCTCTTTCTTTGTGCCAGGGACGTAGAATGGGTACAACCTGGACTTTCATACATAACATGCCATATCTCATCATAACATATCGAGGACTATGGATCATCCAATCAACCATCCACATCAACATCAATTTATGCAATGCAGCATATTCGTGAATTCTAATGCAAACATCCTGAAATATTGCATGGCATTAGTGATGCATGGGCAATGCTTTATGATTCATTCATTTATTCATTTACTTTACTTTAAAACTTAAGGGGTTGTTCCACTCACCTGATGACTGAAGCTTTAACAACTCAAAGGCAGCTATCTCACTGCCGGGGGTCTCGGTTCCTCGGGTCCGAACCTACACAGGTGGACTTAGATGAGGTACCAAACAAACATAAACAAGACTCTAAACATACCCCCAAAAACCTCCTAAAAACACCTCAAAACACTCCTAGGAAGCATGCAAGAAAAGGCTGGACAGGGCACTTTCGGCGGCACCTTCGGCGGCCGGAAGTCCCTCCAGAGCCGAAAGTCAGGCAGGTTCGGCGGCACCTTCGGCGGCCGAAACTCCCAGACAGAGACGAAACTCATGCATGTTCGGCGGCACCTTCGGCGGCCGAAAGTCTCGGACAGAGCCGAAACTCCAACTTTCGGGGGCAAGCTTCGGCAGCCTAAAGCTGCCTCCCAAGCCATGTTCGGCGGCCGAAACTCCCTTCGGCTGCCGAACCTGGTTTCTGCCAAAGGGCAGAAACTTGGCTCCCTTATGCATTTTTGCCTCCAAACTCTCCAATCATGCATAAACTTGTTCTAAAACATGCATAAACACCATACATCACACCCAGGGGTCTCAAACTATCAAATACCCCAACTACAACACTTCAAACACACACAAACAACATACATTGTTCATCAAAACATCAAAACCCATAAACTCATCAACAAGCCTAAACATGCATCTCTACCCATAAAACAACTTAAAACTTACTTAAAACATATAAGGAGCTTAAGATCGGCTCTTACCTCTTGAAGATCGAGAGGGAGACGACCTAAACTTGGAGATCCACGAAAATGAGCTCCTGGGTTCCCAAAACTCCAAAACTTGTTTCAAAAGTTCAAAACCTTCAATGCAAGCTTAAAACTCAAGAAAAATGGTGGGGATTTGAAGGAAGAACACTAGATTGGGAAGAGGGAGGTCGGAAGCTAGCTGTGGCCGAAAATGGGAGAAAGCTCGCCCATTTCGGCTAAGTGCCCCTTTTATAGTGGCTGGCCAGACCACGTTCGGGGGCAGAAAGTGCCTCCGCACGCATGCCATGTTCGGCGGCTGAACTTGACTTTCGGCGGCCGAACCTGAACTTCCCTCACTCATGCTTTTGGGGGCCTAACGTGCCTCCAAAACGCATGCATGTTCGGCGGCCGAACTTGACTTTCGGCGGCCGAACCTGGGTTTTCCTCCAAAGACTTTTCATGCAAAAACTCATTAAATTTTCATACTTAAAACCATGAAATGCTTTAAAACATTTTATGAAAACATGTTTCTACCATACTAGAGGCTTCCGACATCCGAGATTCCACCGGACGGTAGGAATTTCGATACCAGAGTCTAGCCGGGTATTACACTCCTTCCTGAACTGTTCCTCTGACTGATCTGCTTCTACCCAGATCCAAAGACCTTCTAGGGTCTCTTACTGCTCTTTCTCTGCTAGACCTACTAGACATTGCCCTAGGCAATGCTGGAGGACGGGCGCTCATGCCCTCATCCTCAGGTGGTACTCCAGTCAATCTTGCTGATCGACGAGTTCCTCTCATCCTGTTTTCTGAAAAACGGTACACATCACATAAACATTAGCATCATATGGTTCATGTAGGCACGCATGAACCCGCATCACACATCATCATGCAAGATAGGACTCCACATCCTATCCTAGTGGACATGATCTTCCTATTGTGCTTGACCTTCTATAACATCTATGAGCCCGACACTCTAGGTCCGACCATATGAACCTAGGGCTCTGATACCATTCTGTAACGACCCGAAAATCGGACCGCTACCGCCGCTAGGATCCAGGTCGACTTAAGGCCGCCGGGACCCGTAGCAAGCCTGACATGCAACCTGTAAACCTGTTTAATCCCATACATGATCAACAACATACATAAAAATTAAAACTTTTCTTTCAATCAAACACCAAACTCAACCTGTGCATGCACTGAACATAGACATAATCATGAACATCGACCCCTCTGTGGGATCTCATCAATGCCCCAATGGGCAAACACAACATGTGTTGAGTTGGTTTACATAAGCATCATAAAAGATCTAGGATCATGCATTAAAAGGGATATATTACACATAGGTCAAGCACAACCTCTAATCCTCAATATCATTACATTACATAACTATTCATAACTTTACAATTTCATCATGTCCACATTCTATCTATTACATACAAATGACTTCAATACTCTTGCTGACCTCCTGGTCTACCCTGTACCTGTAAACCTGGGGAATTTGGGAGAGGGGTGAGCTACTAGAGCCCAGTGAGCAGAATAATAAAGCATTTAAAACACATGCTATCATGAAATGCATCACATCACAACTAATCATACCAAGGATGAACTTGTCACCATTTAGCCCTCTACATATTCCAATCATGCCAGGGGCGTAGTGCAGGCCATACCTGGTCTTTCTCTTATACATAACATAACATAACATACATAATCCATGGTGTCGGGGGCGTAGTGCAGGCCACGTCCGGTCTTTCTCTTACATAGTGTCAGGGGCGTAGTGCAGACCACACCTGGACTTCCATATCATATCATCATGTCATAACATATGAGGGCTAATGGATCATTCAACATTCATCCACATCAACAACATATTATGCAATGCAACATATCCGTGATTTCTAATGCAAACAACCTAAGATATCACATGGCATCCGTGATGCATGAACATGCTCAAAACTGATTTATTTATTTAAAAGCATAAGAGTTATTCCACTCACCTCTGGCTAGCTCTGACACTGACTGAAGCAGCTGACTCACTACTGAGGTCCTCGGTTCCTCGGGTCCGAACCTACACAGGTGGACTCAAATGAGGGACCAAACAACTAGAACATAACTCTAAAAACATCCCCCCAAAACCCCCTAAAACATCACAAACAATCATGCAAGAACATGCAAAGGAAGGCTGGACAGGGCAGGTTCGGCAGCACCTTCGGCGGCCGAAAGTCCCTCCAGAGCCGAAACCCAGGCAGGTTCGGCGGCACCTTCGGCGGCCGAAAGTCCCAGACAGAGACGAAAGTCTCTTTTCGGGGGCAACTTCGGCAGCCGAAAGGCCTGCCTCCCAAGCCATGTTCGGCGGCCGAAAGTTCCTTCGGCTGTCGAACCTGGTTTCTGCCAAAGGGCAGAAACTTGGCTCCCTTTGCACAAAAACTTCTCCTTTCCATTCCAACATGCATATAACTCATCCAAATCATGCAAATATACATACATTGGCTCCTAGGGGCTTCAAACTAACTTAAACCCCAACTACAACACACAACAACAACAACATATTGCTCAAAAACACAACATAAACTCAAAAACCTAACTATGAGCTAAACATGCATTCTACCCCATAGATCTTGCATAAAACTTACTTTAAACATGAAATGAGCTTAAGATCGGCTCTTACCTCTTGAAGATCGAGAGAGAGACGTCCTAAACTCAGAGGTGGGAGATTTTTGAGTTCTTGAACCTCAAAGCTCCAAAACTTGCTCAAAAGCTCAAATCTTCAAAACAAAGTTAAAACAAATGAAAAACTTGAAAGATCTAGAGGAAAAACATCAAAGATTGGTGAGGGACGGCGGAGCGCTCACCTTGGCCGAAAATGGGGAAAAGCTCGCCCGTTTTCGGCTAAGGGACCCTTTTATAGTGGCTGGCCAGGCCACGTTCGGGGGCCGAATGTGCCTCCGCATGCATGCCATGTTCGGCGGCCGAACTTGAGGTTCGGCGGCCGAACCTGGACTTTCCTCAACCTATGCCTTCGGGGGCCTAAGGCACACCCGAAATGCCTGCATGTTCGGCGGCCGAACTTGAGTTTCGGCGGCCGAACCTGAGTTTTCCTCCAAGGGTGTTTTTATTCAAAAACTCATTTCCTCTTTACTTAAAATCATCAAAAACACTAAAACATTTCATGAAAACATGGTTTTACCCTTCTAGAGGTCTCTGACATCCGGGATTCCACCGGACGGTAGGAATTCCGATACCGGAGTCTAGCCGGGTATTACAAACAAAATGAGAAAAACGTAAAAGAAAAGAGAAGAATTTGCTGTAAAGCCTTTATGGCTCTGATACCATATAAAGATTTAGTGATATTGAGAATTCTATGTGTTATTTATATTTTTGTATAGAATACATTTATATAGTATATACCAGTGGTTGAGTTGGATACAGATTGTATGAATAACAAATATTATCTCAACCAACTCTAAACCTTATTATAACTCTAAATCTTATCACAACTCTAACCTTATCATGACTCTAAATCTTATCACAACTCTAAGTCTTATCAGCTAGAAAGCAATCTGTACGAATAAAGAAAAAGCTACAAAACATAAATAATTTAAACAAAGCAGGCCAAGAAAATTCTCCCCAATAAAAGCATTGTCTGCTAAAACAACAAGAAGAAAAAAACTAGGGTAAACTGTAATTTAGTCCCTCTGGTTTAGTGAAATGTAACATTTTGTCCCTCTGTTTTAAAAAATCTTCAATTTAGTCACTGTGATTTTTAAAAACTATGACATTAGTCCTTCCCGTTAGATTTTCAGTTAAATCACCGTTAATTTTAGTTAAAAAGACTAAAATACCCATTCTCTCTCCTTCTTCTTCCTCTTCTTCTTCTTCTTCTTCTTCTTCTTCTTCTTCTTCTTCTTCTTCTTCTTCTTCTCCTTCTCTTTTCCGATCTCCTTCTTCTTCTTCTTCTTCCCGATCTTCTTCTTCCCGATAAGCATGGTGTAAATAAGCAAGGCCTTGTGCTGCTTCCAGGATGATTCGGTACCTCACTTCCCATTCCAAGCAACCTCCACTTCTTTCATGGAGGAGACTGCCTAGGCTTCCATTTGGCATATAATTGTACATAAGCAATCTTGTGTTTCAATTCCAACAGCAACCCAAGAATCTGACAATGTTCTTGTGCCGGATAGAACGTAGGGTTTTTACTTCAGTGGAGAAGGAATCCCGAACTCCCCTAATGTCTAACCTGTCATTTTGAGAGTCTTTCTCTGCAGCCATTGTTGTTGGCCACAGCTTCTTAACTGCAATGACTTCTCCATTTTCTAGTTCTGCACGATACACTATTCCTGAACATCCCTTCCCAATTACATTGGCTTCCACTAGGCATTTCAGAACTTGTTCTACTGAAAAATTTAGCTTCTGAAATGGGGTGAAGTGCCAAGGCCATGAATCCCCTCCCATCTCGGATTCGCAATCATCTCTCATCAGTTTCCGAGCTCTGAAAACTGCAATTGCTCCAAAAATTGCCATTGCTATAGTTAAGGTGATAAGCAATGCAATGACAAGTTTAAGTCTATGTGATCTCTTCAATTTACTGTTATTTGACATGCTCATCGATGTGGCTTTTCTAAGGAAACATGAGTCTCGACCCTTAGAACACAGTCCCTGGTTTCCTGCCATTTCTGTTTCTGATAACTGTTGGAAAAGCTTGTTGTCGGGAAGATAGCCTGTGAAATTATTGTGAGAGATGTTTAGAGAAACAAGATTTTTGAGTCCTGCAAGTGCCATCAGATCTCCTTCCAGTTCATTGTGTGAGAGATCATGTAACAGCCCGGAAACCGGTACCCCTCTTGTAACGGCCCCAAACTGCTCGGCACTAGGATCCAGAACGGCTTAAGGCCGCCGGGACCCGTAGTAAGCCTCTATACATCCTGAACTCTAGGTATAATCCCGTGCATGATCAAACTTTTTCATAAAACTTAAGCCTTGGTCTCATCCTTAGCTTGACCTATGCATGAAAACATAGAACCTCTTACCAAAAGGGGCATCAAGCTTGCTTTAAAACATATCCGCTTTGGGTCAAGGGATTGGAACCCTTTCTTCCCTCACGGCCATTCAAAACTCATAACATTAAAACATTTTCTCAAGATCATGCAAAACAAAAAGGGATTAACCCACACTCAAGGCAAAGCACAATTCTATACATCTCATGCTACAACACATGACATATCTATACTTTTCTTACTTGGCTCTTTCTATTCTTTCATCATAAACCATACCCTTAATATACAAAAAGTCCAAATATCATCATCATCATGTCCACAGCTAAGCTATAAAAGCATACAAACATACATAGCATTACATAACATAACATCTCTTTAGCAACTTCCTTACATAACTATCACTATCTCCATAAACATATACATACAAGCATCTCTTATACATAAACAAAACACAACTAAGCTATTACAACCAAACATGGCAACCCATGCTTGAACCTCTTCTATCTCCATAGCTTACTCTGACTGAACTCTGGCTTACTTACTCTGGCTTACTTGCTCTGGCCCTGCAAAACTGGGGTTAGGGGAAAGGGGTGAGCTAAAAAGCCCAGTGAGTAGAAACAGAGAAAAACATTTTAATGTTCCACCCTTTTTATGTATTTTATTATAAAGACATTTTATTCAATTCAATTATTCTTCTTATTCATGCATTCATGAAATGCGTCATAACACAAGTAAATCACATCACTGTGTCCGTCTCGGGGCTCATACATGCAGATAAATATTCCCCACGGAATGTTTTTAGAGAGTTCCTCATGAATTGCTAGCATCTTTACTCTCAAGGATCGGACATGACCCCAAAAATACCCTCTGTCGGTGCCCGGCTCCCCAAAGAAGCTCACAGGACTAACATAGACATAACATGGTGTCTGGTCCACAGAGAGCTCGCAAGGACTTTCCTATAGGTACTCGTCCGGCTCTCAAAGGACATAGACAAGACTCAATGACAGATATGGGCTATTGGAGTCGCCTTGGTCCAAACCTACCTCAGCATCAACATGAAATAATGCAATGCAACATATTCGTGAACTAGTGCAATCAACCTACTATACATAATCATGATGCATGCTCATGCTTTAGGCATTAGAATTTCTTAAAATAAAACATTAAGTTTAGTTCTACTCACCTGAAGCCACTGCTCAACAAACTCAGGGTCAACTAGCACTGAAGCTAGACACCTCTCCTCAGGTCCAATCCTACACAGATGGACTCACATGAGGTACTAAACACATTCTAACAACTCATAAGCATACCCTCTAAAACCCCTCTAAACATCACTTAAACATGCATAGGAAACACCCAAGAAACGGCTGGACAGGGCACTTTCGGCGGCACCTTCGGCGGCCGAAAGTCTCCTCCAGAGACAAAACTCGGGTAGGTTCGGCGGCACCTTCGGCGGCCGAACCCTCACTCCAGAGACGAAAGTCAGGCACTTTCGGCGGCCGAACATTGCCTTCGGCGGCCGAAAGTCTGCTTTCAAGCCACAACTCAACTTTCGGGGGCAAGGTTAGGCGGCCAAACCATGCATTCACAGGCACGTTCGGCGGCCGAAACCACCTTCGGCGGCCGAACCTGAGTTCATCCAGAACTCAGCCTTCGTGCATACCAGCCTCCCAAACCTCACAAAAACACCCCAAACCTCACATACTCTCTCCCAAGCATGCATACACACTCCCACAAGCAAAGAGAGCAAAGAAACTAGCTTAAACTCCCCAACACATCATCACATAACATACATTGGGCACAAAACCCACATAAACCTAAACATGCATATCTACCCAAACTTAACCATCAAAACATCATTAAACTTCATGAAAACACTAGGGAAGCAAGGATCTACACTTACCTCTTGAAGATCGAGGGTTGTGCGACCCGAACCTTGGAGATGTGGAGGAAACTAGCTCCGGGGTCTCCAAGCTCCAAATCCTCCAAGCTCCCAAAACTCCTTTTAAGCTTTAAATCTTCAAACACAAGGGTAGAAATCATGAAAAACTTGAGAGATGGGTAGAAAAACACGAAAACGACCAAAGGAAAGCATAAACTCACCTGAGCTCGGGAATGGGGAGAAAACTCGCCCATTTCCGATCTGAGGGCCTTTTATAGGTGGCCTGGTCGAAGACCTTCGGCAGCCTAACGTGCCCCCTAAACTCATGCAAGTTCGGCGGCCGAACCTCACTTTCGGCGGCCGAACCTTGGCTCGTTCAAACAAGACTTTCGGAGGCCAAAGGCGCTCCCGAAGCCTTTCCATGTTCGGCGGCCGAACTTCACTTTCGGCGGCCGAACCTGGCAAACGCCTCCTTGGTCTTTTCTTTTCAAAACTCAACTCAATTTCATTTAAAACCATGAAATCAGTAGAAAACATTTTAGAAAACATATTTTACCCCTCTAGAAGCCTCTGGCATCTTCAGAAATTCTAGATTCCAACGGAGATTCCGCCGGAAAGTAGAAATCCCGATGCCGGATTCTAGCCGGGTATTACAGATCAAGAATGGATAATTTGTTCAGAGTAGAAATCTGGGGTGGAATCGTCCCAGTGAGTGCATTCCAACTCAAATTCAAAGAAGATAAAGAGCTAGGCAGAGTGCCTCGAAGGGTATTGTTGCTTAAGTTCAGCATCTGCAGCTCATTGCAATTGCTAATTTCTGCTGGCAGCATTCCACCAATATGGTTTTCAGACAAATCGAGGAAACTGAGGTTTTTCAGGAGCCCGATTTCTTTTGGAATTTCTCCACTGATTCTGTTATTAACAAGCTGAAGACGAATAAGAGAGACACAGTTTCCCACCTCAGGAGGAATCAAACCGAAAATGTCGTTAGCAATTAAGAGAAGCTTTGTCAGGTTCTGAAGCTGAAACAGGCTTGGAGGTAAGCTACCAGTGAGTGCATTTTGTGACAAATCTAACACTTCAAATCCCCAAACCTCTCTCTCTCTCTCTCTCTCTCTAAACTAATTCTTATCTTAAAACTCAACCCAGCACAGCTTCCTTTGCAAATAAGCAAGAACAAGAGAGAGAAACCAACAAAAACAAGAAAGATTAAAGATTTTCAACCACTCCACCATCTTCACCTCGGGGTTCTGTTCTTGCTTCATCTTTTTGGTAGGAAAAGAAGAAGAAGAAGAAGGAGATCGGGAAGGAGAAGAAGAAGCAGAAGGAGAAGGAGATCGGAAAGGAGAAGAAGAAGAGGAGGAAGAGGAAGGAGAGAGAATGAGTATTTTAGTCTTTTTAATTAAAATTAACGGTGATTTAACTGAAAATCTAACGGGAGGGACTAATGTCATAGTTTTTAAAAATCACAGTGACTAAATTGAAGATTTTTTAAAACAGAGAGATAAAAAGTTATATTTCACTAAATCAGAGGGATTAAATTACAGTTTATCCAAAAAACTATATACAGAGGAAAGGGAATACACCCATGTCTAAATGAAAAAGGAGAGAGTGACTTCTATTCAAAAAGAGCAATAGTAGCCGTGCGGATCCAACAGAAAATTACAGGTTTGTGTTTAATTTTCATTAATTTTATTATTCAATCATGTTATTGAGTGAATTTGACCCTAATATTGTTATTAAATTATTAAATAGTATGCATAAAAATCATAAAACCAAGATCATGTCTGCAGATATATCGGTTTTAGAAGCAAGGAGACCAATTTGGGTTTCAAAACAATATTATTAACACATTTTTTAAGTTGACCCACAAAAAACTCTCTTAAATTAAGTGGTATATTGAGTGAATTTAATAATTTTTCCCACAAGTAAAACTAGCTCACCATAAAGGAAGTTTAGACTTTTTTTTATATATATACATTAGTCATTTGACCAAAGGTCAACTATGAGATTAACTTTGTGGAAATTTTTTATGAAAACTTATTTGAATCTAATCAGATAGCAGTGAGTTTCTCTATAAAAAAAAAATAAATAAAACTCATTTTTTTTATTTTAACTTCATGATGAATTGACTTCAAGTAAAATTTTTTAAAATTTATTAATAAATAACATATCTCAAAAACTAACTTATTTCTCATTAAAAATAAAAGAAACTAAATTGTTATTTTATTTTTTTCAAAAGACTAAATTATGAATTCCTAAATGCACGTTTGGACAATCGAAATCCAACATTTATATTTACTAACTGTTGAATTTTAATTCAAACATTTAATGTAGAACAATAAAAACCTATCTTTCACCGTTAAAACACTCGCTGATAGAACACATCATGAGAAGAAAAGAAGGTTCTGATCACACTTGCTCGCAACACAGCTGTTGATTCAATAACAACCAACAGGGTAATCGACAACAAACCCGACAACTCCGGTTATTACAAACAACCTCTTCGGATTAATTTTCAGAGTGAATGAGTGCAGCAAGGAAAGAAGCCTATAAGCTATTAGATGAGCAGAAATATAGGGCAGGAAAAATAAGTCATCGTCAAAAACACATTTTCCTCAAAATATTTGCCCCGCATAAATTATTTTCCTTCAAACAAAGAGAGCTTAAACAGCCAAAGATGACAGTAAGTCTTTTACTTGCTAGCCTGAAATACATAGCATACAAGGATCAAGCCTCCACTCTGTCTTGTGACAAAGGTACTATATGGTAGTATACCAAAAGCGTTAAGAAAAACACTTTTTTAAAAATTACATTTAGCTCATAAGAATATCAGCAACTCTTGAACAGCATCTACATCTCCTCTTGGATTAATTAAGCCTCAAACAACTCATATAAGGCGCTGATTTCTCAATTATGCTGTAGCTTTCTCCAACTCTATTTGGTTTTTTGACTGCAGATTTCTAGGTTTGATGCAGTACACACGAGATCCGAGATGCTGAACTTCAAGCCCAGCAACCTCACAACCAGTGAAAAACAGAGATTCATCCTCCTTTCCAATTCTGCGTCTCCAACTCATTAAAAATGCTGGCCTGGGCAATCCCATGAATGTTCCTGTCAGCATTAGTATGAAAAATCAGCACAATGGTTGATCTTAGATTCTATTTCAGCCTTAACGAAATTAAAGATCAGTCAGTATACTACCTCCATTCTGTTCATTCGCTGTGACTACTTGGTCGTTTCTTGGTTTGTAAGATTTGAGGAGAAAGGAAAGAGTTTCTATCAGGTTTGAGTACTGTTTCACATCTGCAAGCATTCAAGGTGAAAAACAAGAATATCTTTGTAAAATTTGTAGATGAGAAAATAAATTGCAAATTCATTTGAAATTTCAACATAATATGTTAGCATTTAGCAACTATCAAGCACTTCATTATATTTGTCAAATTAGTGCTCTCTAACTATACCATCCCAAGTTACTATGAAACTAGTCCCTCTTTCTCTCTCCCTTCTTTTTTCTTATTTTAGTTTCGTAGGGAAAGGTCACGGAAGTAGAGAAACTCTTCAAAACATGCAAAAGAAGCAATAGAACAAAACAAGAGGGAAAAATGAAAAAAGCTAGAAGAGAATGACTTAATAACAGGGAATAAACTTTAGAATAGCCAACAAGAATGATCTTGGTATCCAGATCCAGAAGTTTATTGGACAAGCAACAACATCAAACAGTCCAGAAGAAAGATCAGGAAGGTCATGAGATCAATGAGAATATGAAATTTCATGGACCACTCATGATGTATAGAGAGCAACAAGAAACTACACACCAAGAACTATTCCTCCCAAGACAGGCAATCTAACCCACACTGGATCTTCCCATGCATGCTTGCACATTTTTTAGGATCATCATTTCCTAAATTTAACTGAATGATATTTTCAACTTAAAAAAAAAAAATAATAAAACCAATAACTGACTAAATGTAAACGCTTTATTTCCACTGAAAGAATATAAACATATTTCTAGCAGTTGATAGACAGAAGCTCACATAATAATATATCACTAGCTATGACCAAGTCCCAGTCAGGATCAGCAGTTGGAAATGTGTCACCCCATGAATCTGTAAACAAATGAACATTCTAATTCAATAACATCAAATGCAATAAAAACTTTGTGAATAGAAAAAAAAAAAGAAGAAAAAGATAGAGAAAATATAAAATCTATGATAATATGATCCAATACTAAGAATAATATTTCTAGAAACATTAAAGAATGTAGGAGCTTGCATCACTTGTTAGATCATTACATTACTGGCAAATCCACCTAGATGAAGACCTGCCCAAGATTACTCCGAAGAAGTTACCTATGACTTGAAATTCTATTTATAGCATATATTGACTAATAATAAATTAGGTTACAATGGCTGCGACACAATAGCACTGAATATCTTCTCTGAGGTAATTAGATGACTAAGGAACTCACGCTTTATGTGAGGAAGGACAGGTGTGATTCCATTTGCAGCGCAGTTATAAGCTATGTTCTCTTCAATTTCTTGGTCATTGTAGTCTGATGTTGTGATATCAAGGTTAAGTGATTTGCTAAGAAAAATAGCTAAAGCTCCTGTGCCGCTGACGTAGAACAAAATTATTTGCATGAGCTGTAAGTTAACAACTATCTGGTAGAGTCGTTATTATACTAAGATCATATAGGCAAGAGGAAAATGGGTACCAACAGGATGGAAAGATGCATTGCAGCCAAATATCACATTAAATGAAGAAGATGTGAGGAATGCTACTAACACATCACAATGTTAAAGGGAAGAAAAAGGATAGAACCTGCCCAATTCAATGCAACGGCGTCCTTCTGTATGTGACCTATGCTGAACTAACCATTCTGCAAATGCAAATGTCCCTGGCCAGAGTAAATTAGCATTCAGCTGATGAAAAGAAAATTCTCGGATAAGCAACTCCTGCATAAAAGCCAATAAATAGCATGAAGACTAATGATGATAAAACCTCGACCAACCCTAAACAATCATTCCTGAAACAGAATGACCAAGCTGCTTTGATATATATAACAATTACACAAACATGAACACCAACACCCTCATAAGATAAAACAGCATAAAATTAGTAAAGAAAACCCAAATAGTTGAAATCCCAAATCTTTTCTTCTTTTTTTTTTCATCTGCAGCCCTAAAAAGTTGAACTCAATAATGGCAATGCTTTTTATTCAATCAAACACCCCCGCTTTCTACTTCCCCTAATAAAACATTCAAATAGCAAGAAACAACTGTGCTATATGGTGACAGCATCCAATTCAAGGAGACACTCATACGGTTTCATACTTAAGCGACCAAAGCTTGATTGCGAAATTTAATCCTTTAAACAAAACAAAAAGAGGACAAAAAGAAAGTGAAATGCAACCTTCATAGAAGAATTTGCTTTCTTAACCAAACATATGCTACCCAATTCAGCAATCCAACAATTTAAAGAAAAGATTTGAAACTCGAATATACAATAATCAACTAAACAGTCTGTATACTGACTCTCCTCCTCTCTTTCTCTGAAGAAGTGAACTTAATGACAAACAGCATCCATACTGAATATTCAATACCAACAAAAATTAAAGGCTACTACTTCTAGCTATGACCCAGGCAAGGATTAATTACCATTCCGGGAAAACTGTGCTTTCTCTCCACATAGCTTTGCTGGGATTCATTCGTTTCCTCAACTGAAAAACGAAAAACAAAGAGTTGACTAAACTTAATGTCTACAAAAATGGGGGGGAAAAGGCAGAAGAAGCAGCAGCAGCTTGAACTATCCCTCCCTTCTGGAGGGAAGGGAATACTTGAGCAATTACCACTAGAGGCGTCATCGTCGTCGGCAAAAAGCGAAGATGGAAAGAAGAGAGCAATCTCCATCTTTCAAGTATCACTGCGATTTTGGGTAAAAGCATCATCAGAAAATAAATGATTTCTCTGGGCCTGGCCTTGAAGCTCACTTGTTAAGTTGTAGAAGACCTGCTTACGGGCTGGTCAGTATTACAAATGTCCTCCAACTTCGCCCCCTCGCGCTGAAAAATCGGCTAAATGTCCATTGACGTCCTTCAAGTTCGGCCTATTAATGAAATAAGTTCTTAAAATTTTTTGTCCAAATAAACCTTTAAATTTAAAATTATAATAATAATAATAAGTAATTTTTTTAAAAAAAGTTTAGAATCAGATCAAATAAGTATCTCTTTTTATATTTTGAGGCTTTTTTATTGTGATGGGAATTGATCCAATTATCTTTTTTAATAAATATTATTTACCTTTAATTAAAAAAAAAAGAAATTGATGGTGACAATGACAAATAAAAATATTATTAACAATAAATTAATTAGAAATTAATATTGTAGTATCATAATCAAGTTAGTGAAGATGACTTGATGAAAACAACAAATCTATTGAAAAACTTTTTGAAATATTCAGAAAATAATAATTAATTATTATGTTTATTAATACAATAATTTTCACCCAGATGATTATTTGATTTGTTTAAAAATTTAGATTTTTTTTTTAAAATTTCCAAGTCTCATTTCAACCTTAACAAAGTTTAAGATTTTATTTGATTGTTGATCTAAAACTTGAGAGAGTGTATATATGAAAGTTTAATAAAAATTTTAATAGGTGAAAAATGATTTTTTTTTCATTTTAAAAAAGAAAATCATTTTCATTAAAAATTATTTTTATGAATTTTCTAACACCCACCTAACCTACTTGTTTATTTGAGCAAATTTGAAAGTCTTCTAACCACTTTTGTAGCACATAAATTTTCTTGGTTTTGAATTTTATTCAAATAGATAAGTCAACATCACAAAAATAAAAAGCTAAATATACAATTTAATTCTTAATTTTTATATAAAAAGTTGATTGCATGATTATTTTTTAATTATTAACTTTTGATAGTTTATTTTTATAAAAGTATAGTTATTTAACTTCTATATAGCGATGTAATTTATATGCATTTTAAATTTTTAATGAAATTTAAAATTTTTATATTTTTATATTTTATAAAATTTAAAAATTAAATAATTATATTTTTATAAATATTAAATTTTCACGTTTTATATTTTTATAATTATAAAAAGAGAAAAATATTAAATTATTCATAAATCCTGTGAATAACCACTTTTTGTATTAATAAAATTTTATTAAATAAAAAGGATATCATTCCAAACAAAGAGATGATTATACTTAATAGATTCTCTAATTATAATATGAACAGTTTGAGTAATATTATGGTTTTTGACAAATAAAGAAAAGTGCCTATTACATACTGTCAAATTAATGTTTTCAAAATTGCTAGTTGGTATCAATCCTGTCACAACTTCCAGCATAATAGAATTGTCGGAATCACGCAGTCACATACTTGTCAGTTTTTAGTTTCGACAAACAGCTATTTAGTTAATTACATCATTTATTTATTATAAAATAAAAAAAATTGTAACTACTTTCTATTTAAAAAAAAAAAACAAATCTTAAGGACATCGTTTAACAAACATTATATCTCATAGCCAATAATGGGAAAATATCACATGACCACATGGTGCCATGTGATAATATCTCTTAAAATATTTTAAATATAAAAATAAAAATAACAAAAAAAAAAGGTAGACTTATGTACATATAACCACAATATTAGTATAATAATTAATTAATGAAATTTCATATAATTAATCTTGGATGATGAGTAACGTGCAAGAAAATAACATTAAAATAATCGAATATTAAATAGCAAGTCAAGTCTACGTAAGTATTTATAGGAAAAAGAAGTCACAGGCGATGAGTCAATTCAATAAACGACAGCGTAAAATGAGAGCAAATAGTGGCTATAAAAGGGAAGAGCAGAGGGAAGCTAGACATGTGGCTCAGAGTTAGAAGAAGATGGTTGGACCAGTGAGACCACAGTTTGTGTTGTTTGGATCATCCATTGTTCAGTTCAGCTATGGCTGGGAAGGTTGGGGTGCTGCTCTTGCTGACATCTATGCTCGTAAGGTAATCCAATAGTCTATGTCTATTGGGTTTCAATTGGATCATTCTATTACTGAAGAAATACGCTAGTTATAATTTGCCGTTGTTTCCATTTAATAGGCAGATATTGTGGTGAGGGGATATGGAGGTTGGAATTCAAGGAATGCTCTACAAATTCTTCATCAAGTTTTCCCAAAGGTTAATTATATTACTGTTGGATTAAAATTAAATAATACCTAGTACTAATTATTAATTGCTGTTTTCTTTTTTACAATGAAGGATGCTTCTGTACAACCTTCACTGGTTATTGTTTACTTTGGAGGCAATGATTCAATGCTCCCTCCCTCTGGAGCACCTTCTGCTTATGTTCCACTTGATGAGTATAAAAGAAACATGACAATCATTGGCCAGCATCTTAAGGTAATTACTCATTGTTATGTATAATTTTAGATTGATTATTATATATAATTTTTTTTTTATAATTTATCGATGTGGTATGTGAAACAGTGCCTTTCAAAAGAGACTCGCGTTATCTTTCTGAGTGTCCCTCCTGTCAATGAAGAAATGATCCATGAATTTTAGTGAGTATTTTCTCTTGATGATTCTTTTAGTATATATATATATTTTCAAATTTTCTTGGCATTCATCGATCAGAGTTGAGTAATATGAATGATTTGGTTCGTTGAACCAGTGGTGATGACACGGGTCGAACCAACGAGGGCTGCCGGAAGTATTCAGAAGCTTGTTTGGGGGTGGCCCAAGAGATTGGAATCATGAGCATTGATCTTTATAACGCAATACAACGAAAGGAAGATTGGTTGAAGACTTGCTTTTTGTAAGTTATTTATTAAGAAAAATATATTATTAAGTCCTATATTATAAAAAAAATTTATTAATTAATAAATTAATTTTAAAAATATAATAAAATATTTATAAAATTTTAAAAAATTTATTAATTGGTCTTTATTAAATGATTTTATAATATTTTAGATTTTTCTATAATATCTAACTACTAAAGCATATGGTATTTAATAATTTGAAGAATTGAGGAAATTAAAATTTATCAAGTGAGGAATTGAATTAAATTTAATTTCAACAGGGATGGGATACATCTTTCAGCACAGGGGAGCGAAATAGTGAAGAACGAGATCTTGAACGTCCTTCAAGAGAAAGAGCCGTTACTGTTCTGGAAGACAATGGCAAGTGAATTTGTGGGAATTACGCCTTTCGATTCGGAGAACAATCCGCGTATCTTGTGATTCATTGAGCCGTAGAAAACGACAATGGAATTAAGATACTTTAATGTCGTATGGTGAATCATGAATGATATATTAGTCTAATAATCCCTTTGTTGCGCATAAAATAATTTCTGTGAAATGTATTTTCTGATAGTAATAAAAAAATTAAATAATAAAGATGATAATTTGTTTTCAACAGAACCCTCTCAAATTCAATTTCCTAATTCGGCAAAAGAAAAAAAAAATCAATTTCCTAATTTTCAGATTTAAATAGCATGAAACAACTGTGCTACGTGGTATAGCTTACCCAATTCAGTAATGTCAACAGGTGAACTTATTACATACACAATTAATAACTGGCAGATTATTCTTTTATAATACATGAAACTTTGTATATTCTTCTTATTTATTATTTTAAAAATATTATTCACTTATTTTAATATATAAATTAACTATTATAATCTTATTTTATTTTATTTTATTTTTAAAAAATTTTTCAAAACATCTTTTAATATTTAATAAAATTTAATATATTTAAAATTATATAATTAAAAATTAATAAAATATATATATTTTTTAATGTGTGAAAAATAAAATAAATAAAAATTATAGAATGAAAAAAATATAAAATATAATTTTTTTAAATTTTTTATTAATTGAAAATACAGTTGCCCATAGTTTATGAGATTCCAAACTGAAGAATTAAATTCGAACTGAACTGATCTTACGTTTATTATTTTAGTTTGGAACCAAAATCGTATAAAACTATTCTAACAATGTAACGAACTCAAAACCAACTCTATACATCTACTATTTATAATTTTAATAAAATTAAATACATATCTATATGTAACTAAATTTGCATATACCTATATAATCTAAGTTATCTACGAGAATGAATTTACACAAGTTACTCTTTATTTTTATGCTTTTAAAATAATTTCAGTTATAAATATATTAGATATGTAATATACTTTAAAAAATAATTATACAAATATCTTTTGATAAAAAATTATATAAATAATAATTATAAATAAATAATAGTATATTCTTACTAAAACTTACATTTATTTTTAATATTAATATCATTATTGTCATTTTTATTATTATTTTTATGCTAAAAATTTTAAATTATTTGTTATTTTTAAATCAGCGATGAATATTGTAATTGCATTAAAATTAGAATTGAAATAAAAATTAAAGGTTAGCATAGAATAAACCGATATTAAAATGAAAATTTAGTTTAAAATATGATTCCTAAAAAATTAAAAGATCAAAGGTTTGGGTCCGATACAGCAAATCAAAACCACTTTAAATCAAGAAAAGCTTAGTGGCTAGGAAACCAATTGAAATGTCTACAACCTTATTCCGAACCAAAATCAGCCTTCGTTAGGTCTAGCCTGGTCCTCAGAGGATCCATCTCTTTCTTTTGATGGCGCCGTTGCTGCTTGAAAGGCCGAATGGGAACCTGGAAGCAACGCCTAATGAATTAGCGGAGCATTCACCTTATTATCCAGTCAAGCGGACGGGGGCCAGTGTGAACGATCGGAATTCCACAAAATAAAAAAATGGGACAAAACCTCATAAGCTCTTTTTTCCATTTCTTTTTTCTTGAGCTTGCCAAAATAGTTAGATTAATTTTCATAGATGAATGCTCTAAGAAATGAATTCCACAATTAACATGCAAGATATCAAACAGAATATTTATTTTAGAAATAATCTCCTTTTGTAACGAATTTCACATTTAGTTGATCCAAACACAACTTTTTCTAAATAAAAAGATTAAATTTCCAATTATGAGTTCTATAATCCCACTCTGCAGCATACTTCAGGTATGACAACCCAAACCAATTATTTGCTTCCTGAGACCTGTAATCAGAAAGGCATGAGGATGTATTGCCTGTGATCAGTACCGTGAAAAAAGTTAGCAAATATTGCAGGGAAATATCATCTCTTTAGGAAACAGGTATTGGGACAACCATATATGTCCGTCACAACAATCACCTCTACAGAGTGCGAGATCGAGGATAGGCACAATCAGCTCCAAATTTAACGCATCATTCGATAAAGCTCTTCCAGTACATCAATGAACCAAAACCAATATTGACAACTAAGTGTAATCAGAATCACGTTAACTGTAAGACTTTGTTCTCAATGGTTATATTACATCATGAGAAGTTACACATACCCATCTCTCATGTGTGCTGAAGAGTAACTCGTACATGCCCAAGCCATTTGTATAAACATCACCCATACAAAGAATAATACATAAAAAATGTGGAAAACAAGCAGAAAAAGCAACACCAGAAGCAGAAGCACTCACCATTGCATGACTATCATAGCCGCACAATTTTACTCAGATGATCTCGGCCTACCTCTCTAACCCTTTCAATGTAAACAAAACTAGGCCACATTCATGCATCCAGATTTGAAACAACACTCCCCAAGGTATGATACAACAGAAGACTCGAGGAATCCAAGTGGGCAGGTGCATGCACTTCTGGTCAAAATCATGCTTTAGGAAGAAAGTTGAAATCTGCCACTCGGCTTTTTTCTTCTCCATCCCTAAAAATTACCAAAGTGAGGATCAACATTTAGAGACACAATCATAGAATAGTTTAAGAAATTTTAACGCTAATAATGCCTATAACAGGAAATCACATATCAACACTTACAAAGGCAGCATAATACACGAAAGTCAAACCCGCTAAAACAATAAATGCGATTTGGAAAACATTATACCTGTAATCCAATAAACATTATCCAACAAAATACATCAGTAAAGTATACACGCTTAATCAGAATAAATGAAATACAGAAAACGTTTATGTTCCAACTCACTTGTACAAATATTTAATTCCCCGAAGAGACTGCAATGTGTGGCCAAAGATCTCCTGTGCAGCAGTTGCTTGAGCATAGTAGCCAAAAGCTGTAGCGCAGAACTGAATCACACTGAAATTGCAAAACCAAGTCATCATTGGAATCATTGAGTTCCTAATTCGCTACAATAACAACAATACTTCCATGCATTATATACACAAACTAAAGAATTCAAGTGCAAAAAATAAGCATCACTCCAAGAAGTCAAAGAGAGAGAAAATAAGAAGAACAAGGAGAGAAAATGTGACCCGCAAAATGAACAGCTGGTGTCAAGGTAATGCATTTAAAACATTATTGGGTATCCAAATGCTTGAAAATTTATGTAAATGTGTTTGACATGAATTCAAAAGATCAGAACTGGATATATTGCCAAGTACTACCTCTCTGCTTGACCTTGATTAGGGGGCATGGGGAGTTCAAGCATTCAGTTCCCATTAAAGAGGCAAGAATTTAGTTCAATCAGTATTGAGATGGGGAACATGGAAAGAGAAGGATATTGGTTGCTAAAAATCACCATTCTCAATGGTTAAAAGTGGGTGGAGGGATTCAATCAGAGTTTCCAAGTTTTTAAATGTCACATTAGATAATAACTCAAAACAAGCTACTTTTGGCAATTTCATAGATTATCACACCAATTGTGGCATAGATGAGCCTTTTAAGAGGAAAAAAGATCCAAACCTAATAGAGCAAAGAAGAATGAGAGCAACGTTGAAAAGAAAGGAGTTCATTAGAGTGGCTCCCCACCTGTAAAACAAGTCCATTCAATAAATGAGGAATAAAAAATATGAAATAAAATAAAATCTGCCAACAAATTATTAATTAGAAACAGCACATGGTAAAACTACTAATAATGAAAAATATTTTGCCTCCACAAAATTTATTACTTCATGGGATGAATTGTGATGAAAACTAATCTCAGGCCCAGCATCATTGCCCCTGCTATCACTGCGAGCAGAAGGTAGAAGCAGAAGAATGCAAATGCCACAGTACCCAGAAGACCTAGCATAATTGCAGAAGAGATGTCAAGGGATAAGCTTTGTCAAGAAATTTGGAAAAGAGAGTCAAGAGAAGCAAAATTAAAATATCAAAATTACCCCATATATCATCCAACTTGATGAAAACCTCATTCAGAAAAGGAGAAAGAGGTGGATCAATCAATAGATATATAACAATATGAGCTACCCAAGCAACCGACACAATCAACCTAATAAACCAGCAAACAAAATATTGTCAACAAAATTTGATTAGACCTTCTCAAACTCCACATGCACAGGATGGACAACATGATAATTCATGATGAGACAAGATACCCACAGATAGCAGCAATCAGTATGAAATATACAATAACTAATTTTCCTGCAAGAATCACTCCACTGAGACTTTAAATTGTATTAGAAAAGGCAATAAATTTTTAATAATTTGATTATTTTGACTGGAAAGAAAAAAGACAAGTAACTTTAGGCCATAAAAGGGAAATAACAATAATAATAACAATAATAATAAATGAGCACATCAAATAAGGCCAAAATATTCATAAATCATGGAATTCAAAACATACCTTTTCATTTCTAAGATCATAGGCAGAAACATGCATGCAAATGGCTGGAATTTTTAACTAGAATTGCAAACTATAAAAACAAGCAAGAGCCATGTCCCATTTTGTCTGCCACATGGATCACTTTTGTCTCAACAGCTTATACAAGTTCCAACATAGTGTGGAGTACACATGTTCTTTTTCAACTCAGCATTCCTAGAAAATATATACTTAAAGAAATGTAATTTTTTCAACTCAACATTCCTAGAAAATACACACTTCCTCGTTAAGGGAATATCATTCTCCCACTGTACCTCATTTACTTTAGGGAAAATTGCTATTTAGTCCCTGTTATATGGAAAAATTCATTAGTTGGTCATTCGTTATAAAAAATACATTATAACGTTTCTAAGGTTTTAAAAATTCTACTAATTAGTCCCTTCGTATTGAGGATATTTTAGACTTTTCTCTAACATTTAATGACTAAAATTAACAATGAAGTTTTAATGTATTTTTCAAAACCGAAAGACCAACTAATGAGTTTCTCCAAACCACATGGACTAAATAACACACACTTAATGGCTAAAATTAACAAAGACTAGTAGATTTTTTAAAACCTCAAGGACATTTAATATATTTTTCAAAACTGAGAAAGCAACTAATGAGTTTCCACATACCCCATGGACTAATAGGAATTTCCCCTTTACTTTAAGATAATACTCTCATGCCATTAAAGTTAATCCCTAACATACATTTACCAACATAAGGATAGCATTATTCAGTTCAATCAAATTACTGAACTAACACTTTTTGGTTACTTTTGAAAGATTATTGTGGCAGTAAAGTTCACGTTGAATAGGGGAGAAAAAAAAAAGATTTTTCAATTTTCAGTCCAGTTTTGAAATCCTTCATTCAAATGCACGGGATAACTGAACTACCATTCAGTTTATAAGAAATAATAGATTAAGTCCAGCCTAAATTTCAGAATATTTAGCTTTATTTGTTTTTATATTTTCTAAGTTCATATGGCCACCATAATTAAACAAACAAGTTCCTGGATATTTCCAAAGCCTTTTCATACCTCAATTAGCAAGCTCAATTAGCAAGCTTTAGTCCAGATGAAAACATTTTCTTTTCTTTTTGCTCATCTGTATCATTTTACTCTCTTTCTATCTTCTAAAATTATTAGATTACAACCTCTTTTCCTCCTTGGATTTCCTATCTTTTGGTTTCTAATATAGCTTTCCACATATTTTTCATGGGTTCACAGAAATTGCTCTATTCATACCACTATCCCTCTCTCTCAAATAAGAAAAAGTGTTGCAATTTGGATTGGCATGGACATGTACTAATGGATCAATTATAATGCTAGCATTATAATAAACAATGATGCACAAGTTGTCACCTGCACAATAAAATACTCCCAAAACATCACATGCTACAACTTAAGCTGCAGACCTTTCTCTGGGTAAAACAGCTTCTTTTTTTTTTTTTTCCAAATTTTACTGTTGTTCTTCTTCCATTATTCTACAACTTTCAATTGATAATCTTTTCCTTTCTTTTATTTAGAACCTCTCCATGCTTCATAGTGAAAGATCTCTGATCAAGACTTCTCCAAGATCTAGGTCACAATTCACAAACTCACATTTATGAATCACTGCCTCCTATATGGTGCATGGAAATGAATAAATTCAAAACATATACTTGAAGTTGAATAGGTGAAAACACTGGATGAGAGAAGATACTCCAAGTATACAGATAAAAACCATCAAGTTGCATTTTTAACCATTATTTTATGAAAGATCATTAGATACTGGATTGTCAGCACTCACCCTAAGATCCCCAACACAAGTTTTCCCAGGTACCCAAGAACAGTCAAAGCCCAAGCTGTCTCAGCCTGAAAAGGACCAAAAAAAATCAACAAAGAGAGGGAAAAACATATGCTCCTGCCACATACTTAATCAACAAGTTAAAATCATCACCTTTTCTCCTTGAGGATACATCTCCTCTAACAACTTGACATCTTCTTCTAACTGGAGCAACTCCTAAAGTTTAAGCATCCACAAAGTAAGTTTCACTGACTACAACAAGGAATTGAAGCTCATGAATGAATGATTAATAGTTAATAAACAAGTCACAACTAACCAACTTATATTCTACTCTTCAACTTGCACCTAGACAAGGGAATTAGAAAAGTCCATTTGGGAGTGGAAAAAAAACAAATAATAAGAAGATAAAAACAACCGAGTCAAAGTAATTTAATATACTTAAAACACAAACACATAAATCGCTTAAGAAATCTCATCTTTTGATTAACAGGAAACAGAAACTATTAAATATTGAAAAAGCAAAAGTTTCTGGTAATCTCAAAGCTATCAGTATGCAACGCACAAGCAGAAGATTAAAAATAAAAAAAAAGCCACATACTCTTAGGAGAAAACATAATTTGAATTCTCAAAAGTTATACAGGTATATATCATGCAAAATGTGCACTCTACCCACTAAAACCATACTGCATACCCTATGGTTTCTATACCTTCTCTACCGCCTTGACATTTTTACGCCATTTTCTACCCTTAGAACCACTTCTTTCTTCTTGATGGAGTGCATCAGCTGCTTTCTTCAATTCTTTTGCTTTTTTACCAAGTTCAGTTGCTTCCTGCAGAAGATTAACAATATTAATAAGCATCAGAGATTACAAGTAGAACCCCTGAAATATTTAGTTTTCTATTTCTGCACAGCCATATGATGTGAAACAAAGAATCACCTTAATATACTGTGAGCGGGTTATGACAGCCTTTGGACGCCGGATGAAAGAAAATATAAGTCCCAATGGCAAACAAGCAATGCCAACACCTCCAAATATCTGACATATATTGAGAAAAGAATGGTAAGAAATATACTCATGACATCTGTATAGAATCCACACTAAAAACATTTGTATCCTAAATTCCTTGTGCAATTCAGTAATGCACATGTAAGATTAGATACATATATACACAATCTATATTTTTCTAACATAATCTTAAATTTTTTTCAGTATATTTCATTGACAGTTTTTTACCCATGGCTTTTGATGATGAATATCAAAAAGGACATGTGATTGTGAAAAGTTCAATTCTCTTTAAATCAAAATCCAAAATTTTTCACAAAAAAAAAAAACAACACAAGTGATTAATTGATATACCGAAAAAAGTACAGATCCAACAATTGTAGCCAGAGCAACAACATATTCAGGAAAGGTGGTGCGCATAGTCCATGTTTTCTCTGAAGAAGGACTTGCAAGATATGCAGAGCACTGTATTGAGTCAAAGTGTTAGGAAAGAGAAAGGAGAGACAAGGAAAAACAAAAGCAAAAGAACAAATACAATAATTCTTCATTGTATTGTAAAACCATTGTGTAAAACACAAATATGGAATGAACAGTATGCTATTATGATATTATTAATCCAATATGCAGAAAACTGATAAAGGAAACATAACCTGGTGGGCGCCATTTCCAATACATGGCTGACTGCTAGAGAAGTCCCAACTACTAGGAAAGTTGGTTGTGGATGAAGAGAGGTGCATGACAGTGAAGTCCACCTTTCCAACTAGCCCTGATAAAACATCAAAGACCATAAACTCAATGGAATCTAATTATGCTTACATGCAACATGAAAAATGACAAAAATAATTAGGCAAAAGGCCCATTTAAACCCTTCAACAAATACCAAAAGTCCGGTTAAGCTCTTAAACAAATTTTGGGTCCAATCAGGCCCTCAAACTTATTAAATAAGACAATTTAGTACTAATGTAACAGAAATTTAAACATATTAACCATTAATAGTGTCACGTGACTATTAACCATTAATAGTAGATAAATGTTATCTTCCAACCAATTGCTGTCTACTGTTCATATCTGAAATAAATTTGAAATTGCTTACAACTATTGTCAATGATGGAGAGAAGCAACAGATCATGAGGAGATTAGAAAATTGAAATGGCATCCTCTTCTTCATTGACTCATTCAGTCCCATCGATAAGAATGACTAGTAGAAGGAGGGTCTATAACATATTCAATGGAGAAGGAGCTGTGAGATGCCATGTTCGATTACCTGTAAAGATTTGGACTACTTGGAAAGAAAAGAATCTCGGGAGGAGATTTTTTGGGTGTGCAAATTTTTGGATAAGTAACAAATTGCAATTTCTAAGTTTGACTAGAATGGCGATGGGAGATGATAGCATAGATTTTTCAAAACATCAATTTGGGGATTTTTATTCTCCTTAGGATTTGGTTTAACTGATTTAGTTAGAGAAGCGGAAAAATGCATCTGAGTTAATGGACGTGGGCCACTCTCCGACTTTTTATGTAAAGTTTCTGTTATATTAGCACTAAATTATCTTATTTAATAAGTTTGAGGGCCTGATTGGACCTAAAATTTGTTTAAAGGCTTAACTGGACTTTTGATATTTGTTGAAGAGCTTAATTGGCCTTTTGCCAAATTAATTATAATGCCTTCACATTAGCATCTAAACTGCAGTGACACATCTATGCAAGTTTTTTAAAACTAATTAATGACATTAAAAATGGAGTCTGCTCTCAAAAGTTAGAAATACTTCGTTTTGCAATTAAAGATGCCTATGCTAAGCAACAGAAATGACAATTTATCTAACAAAACACATAGAACATACGAGATAAAGAGGATATTCGAACTAAGTAACAAATGAAAAGGCAAAACTATGAGCATAACTTTTTGTATGGCATTTTCAGCTAAATATCCCAGCTCTAATAAGCTGTAATTACAAAAGCAACTAGGTGCTATAAAAAATGAAACGTGCGAAAATACAAAGTACTGACCATATAGAATGCCAAGTAAAAGACCGCAAACAATTGCCGTCGTTATCACCCATAACAATGCGCTTTTCATCCTCTTCCCGACAGTCCTGAGACCAAAAAATCACAGAGATTAACAAAGCTTACCATTACAACAATTATGGTGGTTGGGCACCTATGGGGTATTATAATAAGAGGGGAAAAGACCCACTTGTCCTGATCGCCTTCATAGTAGAACATCGCAAAGGGGATGACGAAGAACACGAGCACAGCATCGATAATATAGACAGCGATCCATAGATCTTTCATTGGCAAAGTGAGATTACAAGCGCCATTATATATCGCGCGGCGACAAGCCTGCCGGTTAGCGACGTCGGCAGGTAACATCAATATTGAAATGACGGCGACAGAGAGACCCAAAACGACAACGAATTTGGGGAAATAGGCCTGGTTCTTATCATCTGGATGTTGATAATTGACGAGAAGGTACACATTGAAGATAAAAACGATAATGCACACCACTATAGCGACAATAATTAGAGCGAGATTGAAATCGCCCATAGCTTAAACACTCGATTCGAAGATGAATCGATCGATATATTTGAAAATTAGGGCTTTTCTTTATTGGAACCGAACGTTTGATTTTGCAGATCTGGTTTCTGGAGGAGAATAGGGAAAGAGGAGGTTTGGCTCCGGTGAGGTCGTTTGTTGGGAGCGGAGTGACGTGTGGGCATAAAATTACTAATATGTCCTCACAAAACAGAGCAGTGGCACGCAAGGGTGTGCTCTGAGAGTTGAGCTGGAGTTGGGTTTAAGAGTAATTACAGATTATGCCCGTGTGAGCATCATCGAACAGCCTTGTACAGGCTAGAAGAGGCATTTATTTCAATTTTCACTCACTTGGGACAATATAGCCTTTTTATTTTAGCTGCAATAAAATTGCATTACAAGATTGTGAAGCTCAATAAAATAAACAACAACAATAACCTAAGATAAGATAATTTATAATCTATCCAATCTAAAGATAAAACGCTCCCCAAACAAGGAATTTAGCTACGATATGTTAGTCCATCAAAGAATTGGATGAAAAGTTATGGACTCTGAAAATAAAACCCGACTTCCCCGTCAAAATGATATTTATATAATTAATATTATTTAAAATTTATAATGTGAGCGAATTATATTTATTATTATATATATAATTATTATTATTTAAAAATTTTATATATATATTTTTATTGTTTTAATATTATTTAATGTTTAAATGTATTATTTTAATATTTATTTATTTATTTATTTTGTCAACCATTAATACCTTTAATTGGTTCTCCCTCATTTGCAGGATCAACATTTGACAAGACAAATTCCATAATCTTTCAGGGGATTGTATCCCATTGTAGAGGATTATATTCAAATCTTAAATTTGCAAAAATGCCATAATTTGCAGAATTTTTATTCAAATCTTAAATTTATTTTACATTCAGGGGGCACTCCAACAATTTTATACTAAATATATATAAAAGAAAATAGGATTTTACAAGAAATTTGTAAGTTTGGTCCTAAAGGAGGGTACTCCTCTCTTTTTATTCTTTTTCTTGATCTGTCAGTGACGTGTAATGGTCTCACTGTCATTGGGCCACCTGTCTCTGCCATACGGATACGGTCGTATGAAAATATCATATATCTGGTCCATGCGTAATGGCCATTTAATTCTCCCTTTTAGCACGCAGGTTAACCGAGCAGTTCGGGGCTGGGCCAGTGATCCTCGTTTTGCTAAGCGTCTAGGCCGGGCTCAGGAAGAGAAGGTTGGGTCCTGAAAAAAGTCCGACCTCGAGGGTGAATGGGCTGGGTCTTCTCACTCGTGGGAATCCGCGGGTCCTGGGCCGGCTCTGTCACAGTGAGCTCGGCCTTTTATTTGAGTAGTGAAACCCAACGGTCATTATAAAGTAGAAACAAAAAAAATTGAAAAATATGAAATTAATATAATAATTCAAAATCCATGAGACTAAATTTATTTTAATCCTTTTTTAAAATGATTTCTCTAATCTTAAAACCCTAACTTTGTCTGAATTATATGGGTGGATTAAGGCCTTGGAACTGCAATAGCGAGGAGAGGAAATTTTCTATGGATGGTAAGACCAGGACATTCAGTCATGTCCAGATCTTCTCCACTGGCACCACCAGGCAATTCCCAATCGAACTGATTAACAATCTTTGCCAACACTAGCTCATTTGTTATCATGGCAAATAAAATTCCAGGGCATCCCCTTCTACCAGTTCTGATGATCTGAGATCCAGAAAATAGGGTTTTACAATGGTTGAGTAAGCTTGGTCTGAGAGGAAGGTGCTCCTCTCCTTTTATTCTTTTTCTTGATCTGTCAGTGACGTATAACAACCTTCTAGTCATTGGGTCACCTGTCCCTGCTGTGCTGATCTGTATGTACGCAAGAATCAGGCCTCTGCGATATGCTAAACGGCCATTTAATTCTCCCTTTTAGCACTCATGTGAACCGAGCAGTTCGGGACTGGGCCAGTGATCCTTACTTTGCTAAGCTTCCGGGCCGGGTTCAGGAAGAGAAGGCTGGGTCTTGAGCAAAGCCCGACCTCAAGGATGAATGGGCTGGACCTTCTCACTCGTGGGACTCCGCAGGTTTTGGGCTGGCTCTGTCATTGTGGGCTCGGCCTCTTACCAGGGTAGTGAAATCCAGCGGTCATCAATTGCCCCTTTACCTTCTCATCAGTTATTTCATGAATGATGGGAGGGCAAACGCCGAGGATCCATTATGACCGCGCGACCCGAGAACTTTCCCCCTTAAAACATTTCTCTTTCTTTGTACTGTTTCAAAATTCAAAATTTCTCTACTTTTCCAGAACCCTTGTGCTTCCATGTTCTCTGTGCGCTTTGCTTGCTCTGTCCTTTTGCTCTAACCACTTTTAAGGTACGCTTCTTATTTCACCATGGATAGCCCTAAGCTTCCCGATGTCTTTGGTCTTAAGTCTAGCATCATCCCTTCTTCTTTAAAAAATTTCATTTCTCGGGAGTATTTAGACACTCCCCTTTATCATATTCGAGCTCCTTACAGGAACAAGAAGATCGTTCTTCCTGATTCCCCTCCTCCCGGCTTGATAGATCCCTAGAAAAATCGTAGTCTAGTCTTTTTCGTTAAACAACGAGACTTCGGTCTAACTTTCCCCTTTACTCCTTTCTTCACCGAGGTCTTCCGGTACTTCAGGATTACCCCCCGGATGCTGTCTCCCAATTCCATTTTGTTTATGTGTTCTTTCAAATCTATCTGCTTGAGCTGGGGATTAACGCCCACGGCGCGTCTACTTGTAACCTTCTTCCGTCTCGTTAGGGCAAGCCAGTGCTTTTATTACTTTGCCCCTCGTGGTGGATTGTCCATTTTCACGGGTTACAAGGATTTCATAAAAGGCTGGGTAGAGGGATTTGTAGTGGTGGAGTTGAAGAAGGACTCCGGTCTGTCCTAGGAGGTGGAACTCTCCTGGGAAGATGTCCCTTTGGGTTGCAACGACCTGCCCCAGCTGAGTCTCTCCGAGCAGGTCGGATATCTTCGACTGACTTCTATTGAAAATTTGTTTTGATTTTAGGTCTTTGCAGCTTCCGATGTTAAGATGGACCAGATCAAGCCCCCGAAGAACTTCACCTTGCCTCGGGAGAGTATGAATACTACTTTGAATGCCTTTCGAGCTGGGCGGTCGGTGTCGGAAGCCGCTCAGGAGGTGGCCCAGGTCATCCTTAATTAAATTAATTTCAATAAAGCATACTATAATTTTTATATGGGTTGCTGATATATTATATGAAATTCACATATTTATAATTAAAAAAAAGTCAATGGTAAAAAAATTTTTTATATTTTTAATTTTATTATAATTACACTTTATATTTTTTTTGCCAATTAAAATATAATTTTTTAAAGTTGTCCAATTTACTCTGTTGTACCATTAAAAATTAACGAAATTATCAGTCAATGCTACATTAGTAAATTTTAGAGTAAAATTGATAATAATTTAAAAATGTAGAATAAAATTACAATAAAACTAAAAGTATATAATTTTTTAGTAATTATTTATTTTATTAATTTTTTTAAATTTACTCTAAATATTAGTACAATATAGAAAAAAGTGGTGGATTAGTATTATACCTTATAGTTAAAAAATAATTTAAAAAATATTCTAAAAAATTATTTTATTATTTTAATATTTTAAAACTAAATCATGTGAAATATTATTTTAAATTATTTTTTAATATTTTATAATTAATATATTTAATAAGATTATTTTGTTCATGATAGTTTTAAAAGTAATACTAAATAGTAAGTGTGTTTAACATATTCAAGAAAAATATGTTGATAATTATTTTAGTCAAAATAAAATTAAAATAAATTATTATTATTATAAAATTATTAATAAAAATTAAAAATGGTAATTTTTAAATATATTTAATAGTAAAAAAATAACTTTGATAATTTTGTAAGTTTTCAATTAATGATAGGGTGCATTTGGCGATACATTAAAACAATATGGTTTAATTGGTGAAAAACAAAAGTATACTATGAAATTGCAACAAAAGTAAAGTATAATTTTTTTTATAATTAATTCTAAATTTTATTAACCTGCCATTGATGTGGGAGGTAAAAATTTTGTTAATTTTTTAATAATACAATTAATGCCGGATAGAATTGAAATAACTTTAAAACGTTATGTTTTAATTAAAAATATATATAGTATAATTGCAACAAAATTAAAAGTATAGGTTCTTTTAACTATTAAATCTTTTAAAAAAATAATTATTTAAGTTTGGTGTGTTTAAAAAAAAATTAAAAAAAATTCACATTTTTTAGTATTTTAGATACTCATATTTTTCTGATAAAAAAAGCTATTTTAAAAAAAATGACAACATATTTTGAAAATAGAAAGTAATTTTTTATATTTTAATATTATTTTTAGGATTTATATATAAATTTATTAATAAAATTTAATTTTTAAAATTAAAATTAAATAATAAATAATAAATTATTTCATTGAAAAATATTTTCTAAATATAAATTATTTTCCGTAAACAAATATTTTTGAGTGTTATCTAAAATCTGCACATTTTAACCAAAGTCGATTTGAAATTTAGACAAACTTTATGCAAAATTTGAAAACTAGGCTTCATATTAGAATTAAAGTTTTTATATTAAATTACAAAGGAACGCAAAAGTTTATATTTTTTTTATCAATTGGACATTAATTATATCATAATTTTAAACAATAATTAATAATAAATTATATTATAGAACGATCATAGTAAAATAAATATATTAAACTATATTATAAAAATAACAATTAATATAAATGTATTTATAAACATTCTAGCTCACTAAATATATTTAATGAGCTTTCAAATAAATTAATTCACGAGCATATTTAACAAATCAGCTCGTGAGCTTGTTCTATAAGTCAATTCATGAGCTCATACAATAAATCAACCCATAAATCTTAAATAATCTAATATTGATGAGTTATTATTCAACTCATTCATTAAACGAGATAAAAACTTGAGTTCAAGTTCGACTCATTCAAAAATAAATTAAGTTTCTAACAAATGAGCTTTCGTGTGACTCGAGAATTAGTAGGCTCATTTGCATTGGTAAAAGTTTTAGATACTCTGAGACGACAATACGTTGGTTTCTGAAGATAAGTCCTGACATAGTACCATTTGCTCTTGCAAAAAGTTCCAACCTTCCATTTATACCTTGCAACTAGCTTTTTCATCTAGAGATGTAGTCTCCTCTCTATATTTTGAGATTGAAATGCTCTTATATATTCATTTTTTATTTTCTAATTTTAGCACTATTTTTTACCATTCCTATTTTTACAAAACGTCTTTTTCATTTATATCATTAGTTAGTTATTGTCTTTTTGTTGGATTTTTTATTTTCATAACTACGAGTCAAAATTAGATATATGTCGTTAGAAATAATAGTTTATTTTGTAATTTTTTTCAAAATATATTTTTGATATTGACTTATTAATTAAATGATCGGAATGATTATCTAAAAAAATCGATTATACCAACGGAAAAAATGCGCATGGCATCACAAATCTTTTTATGGCAATTACATTGTTGACTGACAAAACAATCTCATCTTAGTCAATTTTTACTTGCAATTTTGTCTATTAGTGAAATTTCTAATTTAGGGCAATTGACTAAAATACATACCATGCAAAACGTGATCGGTTTCTATTAGTTACATTCATGGTTTTCATGTAAAACTCACAGGATGTGCGATTTTGATTTTGGTTTGAGATTTCTTGAAATTGAAATGAATCTATAATTTCAGTTTGTTTTACTATTTTCGTACTTTGATTTAATTTAGTTTTTCTATGTTACAAATCTGTCAACTTTTGATTTAATTTTTGATTTGTATAATAAATTTATACACGATATTGTTATAATAAATAATATTTAAGTTGTTATTTTAAAATAAATTATTAATATACAAAATATTATATGATATGAATATTCGCTAATTTCTTTTATAAGGTATACCTAAATAGGAGGATACTTGGTTTAGTTATAAAATTTAGCTTATAAGCATTTAGTACTTAAGCTAATTTGAATTTATAAATATTTTTAAATTTTAAGTTATTATATATTTTATATATTTGGCTATAAGTCATAACTAAACCAGAAATTTATAATTTAGTTTTTAAATTTTACCATTATTAACAAGTCAGTTTCTACATTTTCAGAAATCTATTAAAATGTCATTATCTTTTCTCTCAGTCAACAAAATAGTATTTTCGTCTATTTCTGCAGTTAAAAATATAGTAAAAGACCAAATTATCCCCCTTCTTTTCCTTCTCCTCTTTCTTCTTCTTTGCTTCTTCCTTTTCTTCTTATTCTTCTTTGATTATTCTTCAAATTTTTTTTTATTATTTTTTTTTAAGCAGGAGGAAGAGAAACTATTTCATTGATGAAAATGAACGATAAGAACGTTTTAATAGATATGAAAAAATATAAAGACGCTTTAATAGATATGAGAAAATATTAGAACGTTTTAATAGATTTCTGAAAATGTAGGGACTGACTTGTTAATAATAACAATATCCAATGAATAAATAAGGAGTTTTATTTGAGAGAAAAATTGGATTTTAAAAATTTTATCTCTCATTATTTATCTATTTTTAATGGAAAAGATGACGGAATGACTATTTCGTTGACGGAGAGAAAAAATAAAGACGTTTTAATAGTTTTCTAAAAATGTAGGGACTGATTTATTAATAATGGTAATATCCAGAAATTAAATAGTAAATCTCCTTAAATAAAAATTAATGTGTTTAATTAAAAACTATTTATAAACACATTTATTATGAAAATAACTAAAAAAAATTATATAAATTTATATAAATTGATTTTTCAATATATATTGTATTTTTTTTTTTTTAAGAATACCGTTGGTTAAACTAACTTATAAGTACAAAAATAAAAAGTTGAGGATCAACTTATTTTGTTGTGCTTATAAGCTTGTTATGTTACTATAGACAAACGGGTCAGTTAAGTTTTAGAAATCAATTATACATTACTACATAAATAATTAAAGATTACAAAGCTTTTATTATTAAAATTTTATGAAAATTATAGTTTAGTATAATATGATATAAAAGCGTTATATTTAAAAATGAAATAAATTTTAATTGGATATGATTCTATTCAATCACTAGCTTTAAAAAAAATTAAAAATATAATATTAATAATATATAAAAATTATAATATTATTTTAACTAAAAAATAAATCTCACCAAAAAATATATCAAAACATATTATCACATTTCTTACTAAAATAAATTAGGCAAAGTATAGCGCGGCTCCTTTTTGCTAGATCAAGAGATCTTGATAAGAAAGCCTCCCCTCTTTTTTTTTTTTTTTCCAGCTTCTTTTCTTTTTTCTTCTTTTATTATTTTGTCTTTGCATCTTCTACCGTTAAAAACTACTTCTTAAAGTTTAAAATTTGACTTGAATATGAAAGATTTCCACCGGGATGATCAGTACACTACAAGAATTTTGATGTTTACCAACGGATATTTCCGTTGGTAAACATTGAAAATCCGTTGGTGATCAATATCACTAACGGATCACCAACGGATTCATTCCGTCTGCAAAATCCTCGTTGGTAAATTATTCACCAACGGAAATTTCTATCCGTTGGTGACACCAACGGATCACCAACGGAATTTTCCGTTGGTGACAGTGACGGAACACCAATGGAAATTTCCGTTGGTGACAGTGACGGAACACCAACGGAAATTTCCGATGGTGACACTAACGGATCACCTACGGAAATTTCCGTTGGTGTCACCAACGGAAATTCCGTTGGTAATCCGTTGGTGATCCATAAAATTGAAAACCCGTTTATTTTTATACATTATTATGTGTTCCCGGTAACGTTACTTGGCCTCCTAAACCTGGCAATCAATAACTATGAAGATAAACTCTGATTTGTAGACATCAAAGTAACTCCTGGTTATTCTTAAAACCCTGAAATTATCTTGAATGAAAGCATTTATATTCAGAATCAATTCAACAATGAGAATAAATAAAAAGCTAGGTTCATTATGTTACAGGCTAGCTTGAGATGTCATCAGTTATCTTCTACATCAAACCAGAAATAAACACAAGTTCAAGAACAGATGACTCGAACTCGCTGCAAAGCCAGCTTCCCACTTGTAACAACAGCCTTGGAACCCCCTTCTATCCGAGTTTGAGAAACAGAAACACCATCACAACTAGTCTTCACAGAGGAGGAGAAAATCTCACTCCCCCCAGCTGTAGTCACGATTGGGCATGAGAGATAGTCCAAAGGGTTTGACTCACATTGAAGGATGCAGCCATCTATAGTTAGCCTTCCACTTCTATGAAGCAAGCAACAACCAAGCTCTGCCTTCACTGTTAGGTTCGCCAATTTGCAAGTGGACAGGAACTCCAATGCACTGCAAAAACAATAACAACAGTACCAATTATGTCTTGTGATGGAAATTAAAGGATAGTGACCTGTAAGAGTCTACTCTAAGATGTTGGAGAACGAAATTTTGCAGTGAAGAGCTAGGCATGGAAATATGTAAATCTTTATCAGTCTGATAAACCAAGCAGCAGACAACCACATCTCAATTACTCAAGAATTGCATGCATGTCAGAGCCTTAATATTGATATTTAAGGTAATAGGATGATATTGAATGGGTACTTTTGTGATAGCTACTAACTATGATAATAACTAATTTCAACATGTTTTATGATGCTATAACAGGCACAATAAGCATGAAAGATATTGCTCATAGCATAAGGTCAAGAATGCAGGAAGTATCATCCTTCACTATTGGTATACTGGAATAAATGCATCATCCCTAAACTCCAGTTCATGGTCACTTACATGCAATGTACGGATTGTCCTAGTTAAACTGAAATCCAATGAGATACAAGATAAGGGCAAAGCAATGCAATTGTCGTCCTGCATACCTGTCTGAACCTCGGGAACACAAGAGTGTTGTTTCATCAGGAGCCTCACCTCCACCAATCTGAACAAAGTAAGTTGAGATAAACAGTGAACAGGTGGAAGAATTAATAACTCCAGAAGTTAACTTTTACTTTGCTTTACGAAATCAAAGAACAAGATTAACAAATTAGCATAACAGTGTAAACACTTCAAGTGCACCTGCTGGAAAACTTAAGTCACAGTTGTGCTGGAAAACCTTCAAAAAAAAAATGCAGAAAAATTAAAATATCACAGTTGCATGGAATAAAAAAAGAATAAATAATTTAAATAACTACTCCAATTCACCTAGTTAATTCTAAAGATTTGCTCAAAGATACCTTTACTTAAGTCAACACATCCATACTCATCAGAGAGAACAATAATATCAATAATTTAACCCACAGAGGTGCAATAATATCAATAATATCAATACTCATCAGAGGTGCAATTTGAAGTGCACCTGCTGGTGCATTTCCAATTGTGCACCTGCTGGTGCACTTGCCAAGTGCACCAGCAGGTGCAATGTCAAAATGCAAGGAAAAAAAAAAGGGCTTGAAAAAAAAATCTATGATGGGAACGGCTTGAGCAAAGAAATTAAACAAGCATAAATGTATCATAAAATTAACAAGCAAAAAATTAACAAGCAAAAAATTAAACAAGCAAAAAATTAAACAAGCAAAAAATTACAAAAAATCTAAGAAATTTGAAATCGTGGAGTGGGAAATTCAACGGCGGTGGACATTGGATGAACAGGGCAGTGAATGGCCGAGAGGTTGGACCCAAGTTCCGATTTCAGTGAGCCCGTGGATATTGATGCTGAGAATAAGCTCCGTTGTCGACGGTCGATGGCGGCGAACCGTTGATGGCGGCGAACCGTTGATGGCGGCGAACCGTTGATGGCGGCGAACCGTTGATGGCGGCGGACGATGGATGCACTTGGCAGTGAACGACGGAAAGGTTGGAGGCAACTTCAGATTTCAGTGATTTTGATTTTAAGGAATTAGGGATTTCATTTAAGGACGTGACCTGATCAGGACTAGCGAATCAAAGAGAGGCGAGCTGCAGAAACATGTGCAGCTCGGGATCTGCAGCAGATCAGCAGAACATGAAGCGGGCCGCAGAATGAACCAACGACGTGTGTCAAACCTATGTTTCTTGATTAACGTTCCTTGAGCTCCGTCTGTCGTGGACGGTGACCGGCGAGAGGAGGTGGTGCCTCTGGCGGGAGGTGAGCAGCAGCCTAATGGAGTACGGAGGCGACGGCGGTGTGGAAATCAGTGAGAGAATAGGAATGGCTGAATGGTTCATCAATAAGCAAACACACGATTTAGGAATTCACTCGTGGGTTGTATATTTGGCTCCACAAGTCACTAACGGAAAGCTTAGTCCGTTAGTGAAAAAACGAAATAAATAATAAATTCACTATTTCACCCACGGATTTCTAACGGTAAAAGATCCGTTAGTATTTTTCTAACGGATCACTGACGGATGAATTCATCCGTTAGTGGAGAATATATTTCAAATAGTCCGTAGGTGAATCCGTTAGTGTCACTAACGGACTTTAATCCGTTGGTGAAGTCCGTTAGTGATCTCCTCCATTTTTGTAGTGGTGGACTCTTGATCATTTTCTCTATTTTACAGACTCATTCTCAAAATTCAATATTGAGTGACTCATATGAAAAAGTGAGAGAAAAATTTCATTATTATAATAAAAAAAAATGTAGTTTGCATTATAAGGTTTAGAGCAGACACTGTTCAAAGTAAAATTACTAGTTTGTAAAGTTTCTCGGTTTGAATTGATTTTGGTTTGAAATAGTTTCTATTAAAATAGTTTTGGTTAAAAAAAATTACAGTTTAAAATAGTTAAGGCCGAATTTTTTTTTTTTTTGACATGAGTTAAGGTTGGATTTTGATTTTGATTTATTTCAGTTCAAAATTTTTAAAAGCATTATATACATTAAAATATATAAAGTTACAAAATATAGGTTTATAATAAAGTTTTTATTTCGTTTCTGGTTATAATAAACGAAATCAATCAATATTTCAATTGGGCTGATTTCAGTTTGAAATTAGCAATTCTAAACTCATTGATTCTAAGTTGACTTTAGTTTCTAATTCAATTATAATTTGATTTATAAATCAAAACCATTTAATTAGTTCGATTTAAAATTTGATTTAAATTGATTTTGATTTAATTTACATTAATCAAATCGTAATCAAATCTAGTTTAGATAATAAAATTATTGGAGAAATAAAATTAAAAAATCTAAAATCAGACCTAAACATAAATTAATCACCATACCCAAACTAGGCTTCAAATTGAAATCTTATTATATTTAGACGCTGCAAGCTTTATCTTGTCACCTCCTTGACAATCTTATTGCTTTAAGGATTCAACATGTAGTTTTTTTTATTTCTGGTGGGGATTTGTGTTGTCGCATTTACTTCTCCAGTTAGGATGCCATCGGTACGGGTTAGTATTCGATTGGTTCGGTTTAAAATCGAATCGAATCGAATAAATCGAAAATTGAAATTTTAGTGTTTATAAAAATTAAACCGAACTGATTTTGATTAGAATTCGAACCGAACCGGTCTGATTCGATTCGATTTGATCGGTTTCGATTTTTAATAATTTTTTTATTTTTTATACTTTATTTTTAATATTTTAAAATTTAATTAAAATATTTTAATTTTTATATGATTTAATTTCTCTATATTATTGAAAAAATATATTATTATCACTAATCAGTTCGGTTCGGTTTTTTTCTGATTAAAACCGAATCGAACCGAAATAACTGAAATTTCTAAAATTAAAAATTGAATCGAATCGAAATGTATAAAAAATCAAATCAAAATTTTAAATCGATTCAATTTGATCGATTTTTTCAATTTGAACCGAATACTGCTCACTCTGGCCTTATTCTTGCAAGGAGGTGGTCTGCATGGCCATGACTCTCTTGCAAAGAGCATGAAGTTGGCTGCCTAGGGTTTCTAGTTAGGATCGAGTTCACTTTGTAGTTTGTTTTGGTTTTTCATTAATTTAATTTTCAAAAAAAATTATCATGCATTCGAATATATATATTTATTTAATTTAAAATTAATATATTATCTAAAATTAAAAAAGAATTATATCCAAAATATGATAGAGTTAATATATTAATATTATATTAATTTTTAATTAATTAAATATATAAATTGACGTGTACACTCAAATTTATATACAATTTTTCTTTAAATTCTCTAATTTAGTTTTTCAAAGAAAAGGTTAGTCTTTGATACTTCAAGTTATCGTCCATCGTAATCTTCACCCGGTGATTATTGTACTGCAAAATAAATTCCATTTGTAGTTAAAACTAAAATAAGTTTAGGGTCGAATTTCATATACTGGAATCATTTGACCCTTAATAATTGTATTTCCATTTAATTATTATAAGAAATATTAATAATAATCTTAATAAAAATAAAATTTGACAATTTTAATTATATAACTATTTACTTCATTCACTTCTTTTCATCACTTTTTAAAAATATATATTAATTAAAATTTATATTATTTTCAGAAAATTAAGAGTTTAATTAAATTTTTTAATTTTATAATCATTTTATTGCTCATTTTAGACAATTTTTAGATTTATTTTATTTTTAATACGTAAAAAATAAATATTAATTAACCTGAATTTTTTTTTTCCGATTATTCCATTAATTTTATTTTTATTTTTAAAGTATAACTATTCATATACTAAAAGTCTCATTTATCATCGGTCGTGCACTGAATCGTCCTCATTAAATTAGGTTAAATTATCGTTCATTCTATCCATCCATATACTCGTCAAATTATAGCGAAACCACTATTATCACACGATCAAGCATCAACTAAGACAAAAACAAGTTAAAGTAAGAAAATAAAAAACAACCATCCAGCAGAAAACTCAATAGAAATAGATATATATAAATGAAAAATACTTTTTGAAACGCATGTATTTCTTGCTGATGGTGTCCACCAAAAAATATACTAGTCCAAATTATTTAGTAGTTCTGTACTAGCTATTATATACAATTCTAATTTTTTATAATCTTTCGATGTGAGATTATCGGCTGCCGCAATTTCGCAAGCAGACAGCTGACCGTTACACTCGGTTCCGCAAAATTTTGCGACGTTCTCGTCGCAACTGAATCTACTACAATTGCTAACTAAGACCGGACTCTTGGATATTGTGGTTCGCTAGTATCTCGGGCGGCTCCACCTCGTCTCGTCTCTTATGGGTAGCCCTTTCCTCACAGACCCACTAGTTACGCACAATTTTTCTAACTCAGGGTGGCTCTGATACCAATTAAAATAGCCGGGCCCGAACTAACCCAAATAACTTTTGGACCCACTTTTCACTTGGTCCAAAATGGTTAAACATTTAGAAAGTGGACCCAAAAGTTATTTTAGCCAGTTCAGCCTCGACTGTTTTAATATCATTTTAACTATTTATTTCAAACATCTTATAATCTTGATTTTAACACCATTGCTACTAATTTTAATAAATTAAAACATATTAAGATATTAACAAAGTTAAAATATGTTAATATTAGTAATTTCAGTAAAAATTCAATCATAAGAAACTTATTCTAAAATGTCATTTATTTTATTAGATAATTTATTATTTTACTATCATGTTAAAGCTTTATGACTTTTTAGTTCCTTGTCAACTTTACAATTAATAAAATAAAAAATATTTTAATAATTTAAAATATAAAAATAAATAGCTTAAACTTAACCCTACGATATTTTTTTAATCTTTAATAGAATAAAAAATTTTAAGATAATTAATAATAATTTAGGTTGTTAATTAGAATTAGAATTAGAATTAAAATCAATTTAATTACAAAGAGAAATAAGGGGAAAAAAAAAAGGCTATATTAAGAAACAAGCATGAAGTTTGTCTGAAAAAAAAACACTTAGTCGAGTAAATGGGAAAAAAGAGTAATTCTTTGCCTTGAAATAAAAAATTTTACATAGTTCAATTTAATTTAATTATTTTTTATCAATTTTCTTTGCAAATAAATAATTCGATTCCTTTTAATTTATTTTTTTATATTTTTAATAAAAATAAAACTATATATAATTTTATAAAAATTTATTTAAAATTTTTATTATAAAATAAATCATACTAAATAGAAAATTAATAAACGAGCTAATTATTATCAATTTTCTAAATTTTAAAAAAAATTATTAATTTATTTCTATTCAAATTAACTCAATTAAAAATTACTCTTTATTTCTTTTATTAAATTAACATACTAAATATTTAAACTATTTAATTTTTATGATTTTAACTTTATATATTATTGAGTTTTTATAATTTTAATTAATTATACTATTTAATTTTTTTAATTAAAATAAAATAAGTTAATTTATCTGATTGAAATGCTAAATAATTTAATTTTATAAAATATAAAAAATATTTAAATTAAGATATTTTGATATAAAAATAAATTAATAAATTTTTTTATTAAGGTAGGAATCCGATAATAATTTTCCGTTAATAAAATTGATGGAACGGCTGAGAAAGCTGTCCTCGGAGTCGGCGACGAGAACGAACTTAACTAACTCGAATCCTACCATCGAATTTCACTCATCTTAAACCCGCGCGCTTTGGCTGAGGAAATAAACCAATAGTCAGTGACCACGTCAACTAAAAGTATTAATTTCATTTACAAAATGGTCCATTCGTAAATCCTCGAGCATTTCTATTGGTCCAAGTGGCATAATTACCCGAACTAGAAATACAGCACGCACATGAAATGAAAGGTCAAACAACTGGCAGTGTCTCACAACTACCAGTCTCTTGATAGAGAAGACTGATCGGTAACCTCAGTAGCTTCCTCACCTTCCGCTACATGGCCTCTTCTCCGCAGAGACTCCAAGGTATCTTCATTTCTGTATCAATTTTTTCCATCTAGGGTTAGGGTTAGGGAGTTCAAGTCTTGCTTATAAAACTCCAATCATCTCCGACTCACTTTTGATCTTGTTTACTTTCTTTAGAATGGCCCAAGCAGGACAAAGTTCTGCTTCGTCTTCTTCTTCTTCTTTTAGTCCAGTTGACAGGGGCTCTGGAGCTGCTGCTTCTCCTTCTGTTGCTTCTTCCATCAATGGGGAGTCTTCTGGCGCTGCGTCATCGTCTTATTCTGGAGCTCGCGAAGAAGAGCATCAATTTGGAGAGTTAGAGTCGGAGCAGCAACACATTGGACTATCTCGAGGAATTTTTTTTGCCTTCAATAGTGCATCAGCGATTAGAGATGATACTTGGTCTTGCGTCATTGTAGTCCTCACCTTTTGGTTCTTCGGTTGGTATTTTTAGGAATTCTTCTTTTTTTCCTTTTAATTTTAGTTTAGTTCGTGATGGAAGTAATTGATTCTTAGTCGTGCATTTTTGGAGTGGCCAGTACTAATAGACCATGTTCTTCTTCTTTTTTTTATTATTATTTAAAGTTGAATTTGCTTGTTACTTTCATAATTTGACCATGACCTGTTGATTTTTCAGTATCAATGACTTTGATTTTGGGAGTCTATGGTTCTGTGACTATAATCTTAGGACCCAATTCCTCAGCTCTTATTCAACCGAGTCCCTTATTTGTGCAGTCAATAAAGGTAAGTTTGCCTTTCGATTTGCAGTTCCTTTTGGTGCTGTGTCATAATTTTCATTAATTTGGATAGGCTGTCACTAGGTGGAAGAGGTGGATAGTAATAATCCTGGGCTAATTCTAAATGGTTTTTATAAACCTCCATCACTTGATGTTGTGAAGTCGTGGACCAAATCTGTTAACGTCTCTGTTCCAGCAGATTCTCATAAGGCAAGTTCAGTTTTCAGATAATGTTGTCTACAATATGTCAATGCAATTATTATTGAATGTATTTATTTTTTTTTTAGTAATAAGATAATAGAGTATGAATCATTTTATCTTTACAGGAGTGGCTATATTTCCTGAATGAGGGATCTCAAATAAATATTTCATACTGTGTGAACTCCCCAAGCTCCTCCCTTTTTCTTGTCATTGCCCAAGGTACATTTAGAAATTAGAACACCTTTATTAGATATCCTTTGCTAAATTATCTCTTTATCTTCCCTACTTTTTCCTATTTCTTAGAAGGCATGCAAAACGCCAAGTTTATGGAAGTAGACCGCTTGATCCTTTTTTCATGCATAAAGATTTGACAAAATCATATTCTTAGGGAATACACATGAAAGCATCAAACCATGGAAGTTGAATGCCTTCATTCTTTTTTTTTATTTTATTTTTTTTGGGGGGGGGGGGGGGTGGTTCTTTCTGTATACAGTTTGGATGTATCCTTATGTGCCAGCGAAACATCTAAGAGTACAGTAGCCATCCTAATGAATAATATTGCAAAGAAATCCGCATAATCTCATATTTCTGAAGCATCAGGACTATATATTCTCATAGGTTCTCATTGCTCATTGCTTTTAGTGGCAAATGGTGCTCACAAGTATGTTGTAGATGATGCAGTCACACAAGTGAAGTGAATTCAATGGAAAGCAACCTTCTAATCTTCTGTTGATTCACCTTTAATCACACATCTGATTTTTATAATGCTGTTGGCTTCTTAATCATTGTGCAAACCCAAGAATAACATGTAACGTGGCTAATTTATCCATATTTTTCTCTCACTTGATCATGATTCATGAATGTTGATGTTGACTTTTGGGATTAGCAAGTTTATTTAAAGATAGCAAGAAACTAAGAAGTTATTACTTTGCCTTTTGAAGATTTTTGGGAGAATTTAGAGAATTCTTGTATTTCCCTCTTAATCTTTACAATTGGTTTATATGACTATTTATATACAAAGAATTATATCTAAACAGGAAGCAAATAATCAAATAATAATTACAGAGATAATTAAGGATCATAATCAAATCAAATCAAATCATATCCCTAGAATCAGTTAGGATTAGCAAATAAGTCAACACTCCCCCTTAAGTTGGTGCAAAGATGTCGCACATGTCCAACTTACAAATCAGATTATGGTAGATCTTGTTGTTGAGCCATTTAGTAAACACATCTGCAAGTTGCCCAGTAGAAGTCACATAAACTATGCTCAAGACACCGTCTGTTAATTTTTCTTTAATGAAGTGCCGATCAATTTCAATGTGTTTCGTTCGGTCATATTGGACTGGATTTTGTGCTATATTTATAGCAGCTTTATTGTCACAATATAAAGTTATCTTGTCTCTCTCGAGCAACCTCAACTCCTCCAATAACTTCTGTAACCATAAGAGTTCACACACACCTCGGATCATTGCTCTGTATTCTGCTTCAACACTTGACCGAGCAACAACACTTTGTTTTTTGCTCCTCCAGGTGACAAGGTTCCCTCCCACAACTGTGCAGTAGCCAGAGGTGGATCTTCTGTCATCGAGAGATCCTGCCCAATCTGCATATGTAAAAGCTTCAACTCGGAGGTAACCATGTTTGGAGTAAAGAAGTCCTTTACCTGGCGCAGACTTTAGGTATCTTAAGATGCGAAGTACAGCTTGCATATGAGTCTCGTGAAGGTCATGTATGAATTGACTGACTAAGCTAACAACATAGACTATATCCGGTCGAGTGTGTGAGAGATAAATCAACCTTCCTACCAATCTCTGGTATCTTTCAATATCCACGGACTCACCAGTTCCTGCTTCCAGCTTGTGATTACTTTCAATGGGAGATTCTGCTGGTTTACACCCCATCATACCAGTTTCTTCCAACAGATCCAGAATGTACTTTCTTTGGGAGATGAAAATTCCTTTTTCTGATCTAGCCACCTCGATACCTAGGAAATATTGCAGTTTTCCTAGATCTTTGATTTCAAATTCTTGGGCTAACAACCTCTTTAGTTGAGTCATTTCCTCTTTGTCATTGCCTGTCACCACTATATCATCAACATAAACAATAAGAATGGTGATCTTATCGTTGTGATGTTTGATAAACAGAGTGTGATCAGCATTGCTTTGTTGGTAACTAAAGGACATCATGGCTCTGCTAAACCTGTCAAACCAAGCTCTAGGAGATTGTTTTAGCCCATACAAAGCCTTTTTTAACCTGCACACCTTTCCTTGTGTCTTCTCATCAGCGAACCCAGGAGGAATTTCCATGAACACTTCTTCCTCTAAATCTCCATGGAGGAAAGCATTCTTCACATCAAACTATTGCAAGTCCCAGTCCAAGTTGGTTGCGCAGGATAACAAAACTCTGATTGAGTTCATTTTTGCAACTGGGGCAGATGTCTCTTGGTAATCCACTCCATAGGTTTGGGTGAATCCTTTAGCAACCAATCTGGCCTTAAACCGTTCAATTGTTCCATCAGCTTTGTGTTTCACTGTGAACACCTATTTACAGCCAACGAGTTTCTTTTCAGGTGGGAGAGTGACAAGCTCCCAAGTCTCATTTTTAGCCAATGCTTTCATCTCTTCAATCATTGCTTTCTTCCATTTAGGATCTGCAAAAACTTTCTTCCAATCCTGTGGAATAGACACAGAGGAAATAGACAAGGCAAAGACTCTATAGGAAGGAGATAAAGATTCATAAGAAACAAAGTTAGAAATAGGGTGTTTAGTACAAGATCTGACCCCTTTTCTTTGTGCAATAGGTTTATCTAAGTCATTGAAATATTCAAGAGTTGTGGGTAACTCACCAGAAGAAAGAGTTGTGGGTAACTCATCAGAAGAAGATTCATGACTGGGTAACTCACCAGGAGAAGATTCTTGACTCTGAGTAGACTGCATAATGGCTTCTTTTGCCTTGTCTCTCCTCGAATACCTTCTCAAATCTGGCTTGTCCAAACGACCAGTTCTCTCTCCTTGATTGGACATCTCCTCCTGTCTACTAGAACTCAAACTTTCTAGTTGAACCATATCATTCAGAATCACAGAATTCGGGATCACCTCTTCTTGCTCATTATTCTCCCCCTGAAGAGGTGAGTGGGTGGTACTGAAGTAGGGTTTAGTTTCTCAGAAGGTGACATCCATACTAACTAAGTATTTCCTAGAGAGAGGATGATAACACTTGTATCCCTTCTGTGTTGGAGAATACCCAACAAACACACATTTAAGGGCCTTGGGATCCAGTTTTCCTGCCGTTCTAGTATGAACAAAGCAAATACACCCAAATACTTTTGGTGGAACAACGTATGAATTCTTCCCTTGTAGAACTGCCAAAGGACTCATAAAGTCAAGGGACTTGAGAGACATTCATTGATAAGATAAGCAGATGCAAGAATTGCATCTCCCCAATATGCTTTGAGTAGATTCATAGTGAACATAAAAGATCGAGCTACCTCCAATAGATGCCTATTTTTCCTCTCAGCAACGCCATTTTGAGCACTAGTATAAGGACAACTAGTCGGTGTACTATCCCATTACTCTCCAAATAAGCAGAAAAGCTATTATCCATGTATTCTCTTCCATTGTCAGTTTTCAAAATTTTCACTTTAGTATCAAATTGAGTACAAACCATCTTATGAAAGGATTGAAAACAAGAAAAGACATCACTTTTAGCTTTAATCAAATAGATCCAAGTCATTCGAGTGCAACAATCAATAAAGGTGACAAATCATCGATTACCAGACAAGGAGACAGTTTGAGTAGGCCCCCAAACATCAGAATGAATAGTCGCAAAAGGAATTTGACTTTTATTATGACTCAAAGGATAGGATGTTCTAGTGTGTTTAGCATACTCACAAGCATCACAAAATAGAGAATCAAACTGAGTTCTAGCAAACAAATTAGGATAAAGTTTTTCTAAGGCAAAAAATGATGGATGCCTTAACCGTCTGTGCCACTGTATTATTTTCTGATTGACATCCTTATTTTCTCCAAAACAGGCTTGAGATATCGAAGAACCTGGATCACCCTCTAACATATATAAGCCATCATGCAGCCTACCATTGCCAATCCTCTTTCCTGTGTGAAGATCCTGAATAACACAATGATCAGGAAAGAATTCAATTTTACAATTAAGGGCATTGGTAATAGCACTGACAGATAAAAGGTTGACAGGAAAGTGGGGAACATGAAGGACAAATGTTCCGGATATGGGAGTAAAAGAGCCATCAGCAATTCTGACACTATCTTTGGTTAGAGAAGGAAAATAATTGAGAAAGCTTTTAGAAGAGCCTATCATGTGTCTATTCGCACCAGAATCGATAATCCATGGAACATTATTAAGAGAAGAAGCATTACCTGACTTTACAAAGTTAGATGTGGCACCGGAGGACGAGGAATCAGAGTTAGGAATCGAGATCCTTTTACCTTTTGCCATGGTAAAGATTTGTGAACCGTGAAAGAATAGGAGGTACCCAAGGTTGTACACACAAGAGAGCCCAATCGATTCTCCAAAGGACTGGGTAGCAGCACGGGAAGGCCGGAAAGATGGTCGGAATTGTCGCCGAAGTGATCGGAGCTGCGAAGCAGCGTCAGGCGATTGGTCACGCGCCGGGAAAGGGAGGCGCGTGAGCCTCACGTGCGGGCTTTTCCGGCGTCGGAGCTGGGCGATCGGCCGGCGACAGTCCTGGTGCCGGCGGTGAGAGGAGGAAAGGCTCCTAGATGGGTTAGTACTAAAAAAGGTAGATCTAGGGTTTTGAAACCCTAAAGAGGAAAAAATTAAATTTGAACCCTAAAATCAGGAAAAGGCTCTGATACCATGAAGATTTTTTGGAGAATTTAGAGAATTCTTGTACTTCTCTCTTAATCTTTACAATTGGTTTATATGACTATTTATATACAAAAAATTATATCTAAACAGGAAACAAATAATTAAATAATAATTACAGAGATAATTAAGGATCCTAATCAAATTAAATCAAATCATATTCCTAGAATCAGTTAGGATTAGCATATAAGTCAACACCTTTATTTGTTGATCATGAGACAGAAAGCATGAACATTTGAGTCTCTTCGCTAGTTAGATCTGTGGTAATACAAAAGTTTCCTTAACATATTGCCATAATAGATATGCTTGAATTAAACCATCAAATCACAATCCATTCATGCCACAATGACTCAGATATGTCTGCCAAACTGAACTTTCTCCTTGCACCTTTCTTTTTGTCCATATATAATGGCTTTTGTCAGTTTAATTTAGCACTCAGCTGTGTATAACCTCATTGTCAATATAACTATAGCAAGCAGGTTTCCAATATTTCCATCTTCTTCCTTTATATATTTCATGCAATGGCCATTACATACAACTGCATATTTTATGACTTTGTATAATATGAGCAAGCTTAACATAAGTGCAAAAAAGCTTCAGCGATTATCCATCTCTAGAATTTAATGTTCATATTAGGAAATTTTATAAACTTTATTCTTTTAACTTGTATCGATTAATTAGCTTTTGTATTTTATTTCCATAATTTCCGAAGCATAAATTGCAGGTACTGAAGGCCTTTCTCAATGGCTGGAGGACCCAACATATCCAAACACCACTTTATCATGGAATGTCGTTCATGGTGAGGAGATAGAAGTTGAGAAGAATGCATGTTCATTTTTTTTAACTCTTTTTTTTTCTGTGCAGGAAGTGGTATTATCCACCAGAAAATACTGAAATCTTCAAGTTATTATGTTGCAGCAGGGAACCTGAACTCAGGGGATGTAGAGGTAATTGCAGGAAAAAAACCTGACCTACGTTTTGTTTCATTAATTGGTTTCTCCATCTTGCAGGAATGTTGCACAAGCATGTAATTTAATTGGGATCTAAATGTATTTTTTCTTATATTACTGACCACAATTAAAAGTGTTTCTTTGGCGTCCACATATGTGATTTTTGTATTATGGAAAAAGCTAAAAGAAGATGAATTTGCAATAGAAAAAAAGAGTCTAAAAAGGCTTTATTATTATAATATCTGCTGATGACAAAGCAAGTTGCACATACAAAAACCCCAATTCCAACTTGAACCACACAAAACTTATAATTTGATACCATAACAAAGGAACATGAGAACCCAAACTGTAACAGCCCGGAAACCGGTACCCCTCTAGTAACGGCCCGACCTGCTCGGCGCTAGGATTCAGATCGGCTTAAGGCCGCCGGAACCCGTAGCAAGCCTCTAAACATCCTGAACTCTAGGTATAATCCCATACATGATCAACATTTTCATAAAACTTAAACTTTGATCTCATAAAACCTTTAAAACTTATTTTTCTTACATCAGCTTGACCTATGCATGGAAACATAGAACCTCATACCAGATGGGTCATCAAGCTTGCTTTAAAACATATCCGCTTTGGGTCAAGGGATTGAAACCCTTTCTTCCCTCACGGGCCATTGAAAACTCATAACATTAAAACATTTTCTCAAGATCATGCATAACAAAAAGGGATTTACCAACACTCTAGGCAAAGCACAATTCTACACATCTCATGCTACAACACATGGCATATCTATACTTTTCTTAACTTGGCTCTATCTCTTTATAACATTACTCTTTCTATTCATCATATTCTTATTATACATAAGGACCATACATCAAGTCCATCTATCATCATGCTCATGTCCACCACTAAACTATGCAAGCAACAAACATACATAGTATTACATAACATATCATCTCTTTAGCAACTTACATTACATAACTATCACTATCTCCATAACATATACAATAAGCATCTCTCCTTATACATAAACATAAACAAAACAAGCTAAGCTGTTACAACCAAACATGGCAACCCATGCTTGAACCTCTTCTATCCCATAGTTCTTCTGACTTACTCTGGCTTGACATACTCTGGTCCTGCAAAACTGGGGGTAAGGGAATGGGGTGAGCTACAAGAGCCCAGTGAGTAGAAACAGAGAAAAAACATTTGATTTAGTTCCTCCATTTTTAGGTATATTATTATGCCTTTTATTGTTCCACCCTTTTTATGTATTTTATTATAAAGACATTTTATTCAATCTATTATTCTTCTTAATCATGCATTCATGAAATGCGTCATATCACAATTATAACACAACAAACATCTCACCCCCGCTTGAGTTCACGCTAGCAAATCTCTTCCTCTTGCGGGTGATTTTAGAGGGTTCACGTAACGTCCTTCCCCTCAGGGTTAGACATGACCCCAACATTCCCTCTGTCAAAACTTGGCCCCGAAGAAGCTCTCATGGGGCTTTCCTACATGTACTCGCCCGATTGACAAAGACTCATTGACAGACTTGCGGGCTATTGAGGTCGCCTTGGTCCACCCATCTCATCATCACATACATAGCACATTATGCAATGCGTCACCTTCGTGAAACTAGTGCAATCATCCTATAACATATAAACATGGTGCATGGGCATGGTGAACTAGTGCAAACATCCTATTACATAACATGATGTATGAGTATGCTTTAAGCATTAGATTTTCTTAAAGTAAAAGATTGAGTTAGTTCTACTCACCTGAAGCCACTGCTCAATAAACTCAGGGTCAACTAGCACTGAAGCTAGACACCTCTCCTCAGGTCCAATCCTACACAGATGGACTCACATGAGGTACTAAACACACTCTAACAACTCATAAGAAACTCCCCAAAAACCCCTCTAAACATCACTTAAACATGCATGGAAAACAGCCATGAAAAGGCTGGACAGGCACTTTCGGCGGCACCTTCGGCGGCCGAAAGTCTCCTCCAGAGACGAAACTCGGGTAGGTTCGGCGGCACCTTCGGCGGCCGAACCCTCTCTCCAGAGACGAAAGTCAGACACTTTCGGCGGCCGAACATTACCTTCGGCGGCCGAAAGTCTGCTTTCAAGCCACAACTCAACTTTCGGGGGCAAGGTTAGGCGGCCAAACCATGCATCCAAAGGCACGTTCGGCGGCCGAAACCACCTTCGGCGGCCGAACCTGAGTTCATCCAGAACTCAGCCTTCGTGCATACCAGCCTCCCAAACCTCACAAAACAACCCCAAACCTCACATACTCTCTCCCAAGCATGCATACACACTCCCACAAGCATAGAGAGCAAAGAAACTAACTTAAACTCCTCAACACATCATCACATAACATACATTGGGCATAAAACCCACATAAACCCTTAACATGCATATCTACCCATTCTAACATAAAACCTTCATAAAACTTACTTAAAACTTCATGAAAACTCAAGGGAAACCAAGATCTACACTTACCTCTTGAAGATCGAGGGTTGGTGCGATCCCTAACTCGGAGGCGTGGAGAATCCAAGCTCCAAAAGCTCCAAGCTCCCAAAACTTCTATTTTTGCTTCAAAACTTCAAACCAAGGGTAGATCTTATGAAAACTTGAAGGATTTTGAAGAGAAGACACACAAGCAACCAAGGGAGGGCAGAAACTCACCTGAGTTCGAGAATGGGGAGAAAACTCGCCCATTTCCGATCTGAGGGCCTTATATAGGTGGCCTGGTCATCAACCTTCGGCAGCCTAACGTGCCCCCTAAACTCATGCAAGTTCGGCGGCCGAACCTCACTTTCGGCGGCCGAACCTTGGCTTGCTCCCACAAGACTTTCGGAGGCCAAAGGCGCTCCCGAAGTCTTCACATGTTCGGCGGCCGAACTTCACTTTCGGCGGCCGAACCTGGCAAACGCCTCCTTGGTCTTTTCTCTTCAAAACTCAACTCTTTTCTATTTAAAACCATAAAACACTTAAAAACATTTTAGAAAACCTTTCCTTTACCCTTGCTCTACCCCCCAAAGAGGATCCGACACCCGAGATTCCACCGGACGGTAGGAATTCCGATGTCTGAACGAGCGGGGTCTTACATTCTTCCCCCCTTACAGAACATTCGTCCCCGAATGTTCAAACAAAAACACAAACAAACAATCAAAACCTCAAACTTGCGCTTGAACGCCACAAGCTTCTGCTGCGCTACTCTGATCCTTCTCTCTTCTTTCTTCACTGATCTTACTCTTCTCTTCTGCTTTCTATTCTACTCTTACTCTTCTCTGCTATACTCTTACTCTCTGCAGGTACCATCCCGAAAGGAAAGAGAGAAATGGTTATGGGTACCAAGCACCACCTCTGAACCAAACTCTACCTCCCTGATTGATGGCCAACCTGACACTAGCCTGAAACCTCTGAACACTCGCTCTATCTATGGCACCAGGGCTGGTTCCTAGACCTGCCTGCTGCCCTCTCAAACTCAACTAAAACTCTCTACTAACCATTCCGATACACTCTACGAGCCTGACAGCTGACATCAACCTTCTAGGCATCCTACACGGTCCTCTCTGAAGCCTACCTCAGACCCACTCTGCATTTCGATCCCGACCACCTTGCGCTGCAGACGCAAGTATCACCAGCTCCACAAGTAGAAAACCAATCCATCCCCCGGCTGACATCCAGACAATCAAGTCTAGGACCTCATGCACGGGTGGAAGGCATCTACCCTCATCGGACGCTGGCCTGAATCTCAGCCACAGATGGATCCTACCCGGGTCTACTAACCCAGAGAGAACACTCTACACCCAGAAGCTATCAACTCAACCTCTCAAAGGCTCCTAGAGCAACAACAGAAAAGGGAAACACACTAGAGCACAAACACACACATCAGAACATGAACAAGTGAGCGTACCTGGCATCACTGCGTTCGATGTGTCTGCTCCCCTTCCTGGAACACTGGCTTGGGCCACAGCACCTAAAGCTCGCTGCTGGGACCACACCCTCCTGGGCGCAGTAGGACAATCACGTGCGAAGTGCCCTTCCTGTCCGCACCTGAAGCATGCCGTTGTCCCAACTCGACAAGGCCCTCTGTGCAACCTTCCGCACCTCAAACATCTTGTAGGACCTCGGCCAAAACTCGAACCATCTTCAGCATCTAGCCTAAACCTCTTCCACAACCTACCCTTCCTAGTCCTGCCCCATTGCTTAGGGGCTCTGGCTCTTCCCCACTTTCTACCTCTCTTGGTAGCTGTACTCAGCATGGAGGGATCAACTTCTCCTGAACTTGAACTCTTAGAATCCTTAGACTTTTCCATACTTTCCTCATCCATGTTCACTTGCAAACTAACATCCCTCCTCTGTACCATAACTTCTCTGCAGACTTCTACAGACCTTTCAGGGTCGCTTGCTCTGTCATCTCCACCTGACCTTGCAAGGGGAAAAGGCTCACTTTCCCACTCAGATGGATCTGACTCCATAGAGCTCCTAGCACCTTGCATCTCAGCTTGTCTGAAACACAACAGGCACACAAGCACACATAAGCATCACATCACATCATGTGGTCCATGACAAACACATGAACTCACAACACATAGCATGTCATCATATCATATGGTCCATGTGATACACACATGACCCCTCATGCAACATATATCATGGATGAACCTGTCACCTACAGCCTACAACATAGCAGAACATGCCATGACCAACTGTGCCAAGGGCCACTCTTGGTCGCTCAGCTCATCTCATATCAGTACATATCATGCCATCTCGCAGCTAAGGGACTATCAACATCCATAATACAACATAAATGCACATGCATCACACATGGCATTACATATCATCAAGCAAGACAGGACTCCTCATCCTATCCTAGTGGACATGATCTTACTCTTAATCTTTCTTAATGTGTTTGCCCTCCTAACATCTAGCACAACCTCTTTCCGATGTCTGAGCATCTTCGCATCAAAACACCGTACTCTCGAGGAACCGATGCTTTGATACCAACTGTAACAGCCCGGAAACCGGTACCCCTCTAGTAACGGCCCGACCTGCTCGGCGCTAGGATTCAGATCGGCTTAAGGCCGCCGGAACCCGTAGCAAGCCTCTAAACATCCTGAACTCTAGGTATAATCCCATACATGATCAACATTTTCATAAAACTTAAACTTTGATCTCATAAAACCTTTAAAACTTATTTTTCTTACATCAGCTTGACCTATGCATGGAAACATAGAACCTCATACCAGATGGGTCATCAAGCTTGCTTTAAAACATATCCGCTTTGGGTCAAGGGATTGAAACCCTTTCTTCCCTCACGGGCCATTGAAAACTCATAACATTAAAACATTTTCTCAAGATCATGCATAACAAAAAGGGATTTACCAACACTCTAGGCAAAGCACAATTCTACACATCTCATGCTACAACACATGGCATATCTATACTTTTCTTAACTTGGCTCTATCTCTTTATAACATTACTCTTTCTATTCATCATATTCTTATTATACATAAGGACCATACATCAAGTCCATCTATCATCATGCTCATGTCCACCACTAAACTATGCAAGCAACAAACATACATAGTATTACATAACATATCATCTCTTTAGCAACTTACATTACATAACTATCACTATCTCCATAACATATACAATAAGCATCTCTCCTTATACATAAACATAAACAAAACAAGCTAAGCTGTTACAACCAAACATGGCAACCCATGCTTGAACCTCTTCTATCCCATAGTTCTTCTGACTTACTCTGGCTTGACATACTCTGGTCCTGCAAAACTGGGGGTAAGGGAATGGGGTGAGCTACAAGAGCCCAGTGAGTAGAAACAGAGAAAAAACATTTGATTTAGTTCCTCCATTTTTAGGTATATTATTATGCCTTTTATTGTTCCACCCTTTTTATGTATTTTATTATAAAGACATTTTATTCAATCTATTATTCTTCTTAATCATGCATTCATGAAATGCGTCATATCACAATTATAACACAACAAACATCTCACCCCCGCTTGAGTTCACGCTAGCAAATCTCTTCCTCTTGCGGGTGATTTTAGAGGGTTCACGTAACGTCCTTCCCCTCAGGGTTAGACATGACCCCAACATTCCCTCTGTCAAAACTTGGCCCCGAAGAAGCTCTCATGGGGCTTTCCTACATGTACTCGCCCGATTGACAAAGACTCATTGACAGACTTGCGGGCTATTGAGGTCGCCTTGGTCCACCCATCTCATCATCACATACATAGCACATTATGCAATGCGTCACCTTCGTGAAACTAGTGCAATCATCCTATAACATATAAACATGGTGCATGGGCATGGTGAACTAGTGCAAACATCCTATTACATAACATGATGTATGAGTATGCTTTAAGCATTAGATTTTCTTAAAGTAAAAGATTGAGTTAGTTCTACTCACCTGAAGCCACTGCTCAATAAACTCAGGGTCAACTAGCACTGAAGCTAGACACCTCTCCTCAGGTCCAATCCTACACAGATGGACTCACATGAGGTACTAAACACACTCTAACAACTCATAAGAAACTCCCCAAAAACCCCTCTAAACATCACTTAAACATGCATGGAAAACAGCCATGAAAAGGCTGGACAGGCACTTTCGGCGGCACCTTCGGCGGCCGAAAGTCTCCTCCAGAGACGAAACTCGGGTAGGTTCGGCGGCACCTTCGGCGGCCGAACCCTCTCTCCAGAGACGAAAGTCAGACACTTTCGGCGGCCGAACATTACCTTCGGCGGCCGAAAGTCTGCTTTCAAGCCACAACTCAACTTTCGGGGGCAAGGTTAGGCGGCCAAACCATGCATCCAAAGGCACGTTCGGCGGCCGAAACCACCTTCGGCGGCCGAACCTGAGTTCATCCAGAACTCAGCCTTCGTGCATACCAGCCTCCCAAACCTCACAAAACAACCCCAAACCTCACATACTCTCTCCCAAGCATGCATACACACTCCCACAAGCATAGAGAGCAAAGAAACTAACTTAAACTCCTCAACACATCATCACATAACATACATTGGGCATAAAACCCACATAAACCCTTAACATGCATATCTACCCATTCTAACATAAAACCTTCATAAAACTTACTTAAAACTTCATGAAAACTCAAGGGAAACCAAGATCTACACTTACCTCTTGAAGATCGAGGGTTGGTGCGATCCCTAACTCGGAGGCGTGGAGAATCCAAGCTCCAAAAGCTCCAAGCTCCCAAAACTTCTATTTTTGCTTCAAAACTTCAAACCAAGGGTAGATCTTATGAAAACTTGAAAGATTTTGAAGAGAAGACACACAAGCAACCAAGGGAGGGCAGAAACTCACCTGAGTTCGAGAATGGGGAGAAAACTCGCCCATTTCCGATCTGAGGGCCTTATATAGGTGGCCTGGTCATCAACCTTCGGCAGCCTAACGTGCCCCCTAAACTCATGCAAGTTCGGCGGCCGAACCTCACTTTCGGCGGCCGAACCTTGGCTTGCTCCCACAAGACTTTCGGAGGCCAAAGGCGCTCCCGAAGTCTTCACATGTTCGGCGGCCGAACTTCACTTTCGGCGGCCGAACCTGGCAAACGCCTCCTTGGTCTTTTCTCTTCAAAACTCAACTCTTTTCTATTTAAAACCATAAAACACTTAAAAACATTTTAGAAAACCTTTCCTTTACCCTTGCTCTACCCCCCAAAGAGGATCCGACACCCGAGATTCCACCGGACGGTAGGAATTCCGATGTCTGAACGAGCGGAAACATAGAACCTCATACCAGATGGGTCATCAAGCTTGCTTTAAAACATATCCGCTTTGGGTCAAGGGATTGAAACCCTTTCTTCCCTCACGGGCCATTGAAAACTCATAACATTAAAACATTTTCTCAAGATCATGCATAACAAAAAGGGATTAACCAACACTCAAGGCAAAGCACAATTCTATACATCTCATGCTACAACCCATGGCATATCTATACTTTTCTTAACTTGGCTCTATCTCTTTATATCATTACTCTTTCTATTCTTTCATATCCCTTACATACATGAGGACCATACATCAAGTCCATCTAACATGTCCATATAACATCATGTCCATAACTAAGCTATACAAGCAGACAAACATACATAGCATTACAAAACATATCATCTCTTTAGCAACTTACATTACATAACTATCACTATCTCCATAACATATACAATAAGCATCTCTCCTTATACATAAACATAAACAAAACAAGCTAAGCTGTTACAACCAAACATGGCAACCCATGCTTGAACCTCTTCTATCCCATAGTTCTTCTGACTTACTCTGGCTTGACATACTCTGGTCCTGCAAAACTGGGGGTAAGGGAATGGGGTGAGCTACAAGAGCCCAGTGAGTAGAAACAGAGAAAAAACATTTGATTTAGTTCCTCCATTTTTAGGTATATTATTATGCCTTTTATTGTTCCACCCTTTTTATGTATTTTATTATAAAGACATTTTATTCAATCTATTATTCTTCTTAATCATGCATTCATGAAATGCGTCATATCACAATTATAACACAACAAACATCTCACCCCCGCTTGAGTTCACGCTAGCAAATCTCTTCCTCTTGCGGGTGATTTTAGAGGGTTCACGTAACGTCCTTCCCCTCAGGGTTAGACATGACCCCAACATTCCCTCTGTCAAAACTTGGCCCCGAAGAAGCTCTCATGGGGCTTTCCTACATGTACTCGCCCGATTGACAAAGACTCATTGACAGACTTGCGGGCTATTGAGGTCGCCTTGGTCCACCCATCTCATCATCACATACATAGCACATTATGCAATGCGTCACCTTCGTGAAACTAGTGCAATCATCCTATAACATATAAACATGGTGCATGGGCATGGTGAACTAGTGCAAACATCCTATTACATAACATGATGTATGAGTATGCTTTAAGCATTAGATTTTCTTAAAGTAAAAGATTGAGTTAGTTCTACTCACCTGAAGCCACTGCTCAATAAACTCAGGGTCAACTAGCACTGAAGCTAGACACCTCTCCTCAGGTCCAATCCTACACAGATGGACTCACATGAGGTACTAAACACACTCTAACAACTCATAAGAAACTCCCCAAAAACCCCTCTAAACATCACTTAAACATGCATGGAAAACAGCCATGAAAAGGCTGGACAGGCACTTTCGGCGGCACCTTCGGCGGCCGAAAGTCTCCTCCAGAGACGAAACTCGGGTAGGTTCGGCGGCACCTTCGGCGGCCGAACCCTCTCTCCAGAGACGAAAGTCAGACACTTTCGGCGGCCGAACATTACCTTCGGCGGCCGAAAGTCTGCTTTCAAGCCACAACTCAACTTTCGGGGGCAAGGTTAGGCGGCCAAACCATGCATCCAAAGGCACGTTCGGCGGCCGAAACCACCTTCGGCGGCCGAAAGTCTGCTTTCAAGCCACAACTCAACTTTCGGGGGCAAGGTTAGGCGGCCAAACCATGCATCCAAAGGCACGTTCGGCGGCCGAAACCACCTTCGGCGGCCGAACCTGAGTTCATCCAGAACTCAGCCTTCGTGCATACCAGCCTCCCAAACCTCACAAAACAACCCCAAACCTCACATACTCTCTCCCAAGCATGCATACACACTCCCACAAGCATAGAGAGCAAAGAAACTAACTTAAACTCCTCAACACATCATCACATAACATACATTGGGCATAAAACCCACATAAACCCTTAACATGCATATCTACCCATTCTAACATAAAACCTTCATAAAACTTACTTAAAACTTCATGAAAACTCAAGGGAAACCAAGATCTACACTTACCTCTTGAAGATCGAGGGTTGGTGCGATCCCTAACTCGGAGGCGTGGAGAATCCAAGCTCCAAAAGCTCCAAGCTCCCAAAACTTCTATTTTTGCTTCAAAACTTCAAACCAAGGGTAGATCTTATGAAAACTTGAAGGATTTTGAAGAGAAGACACACAAGCAACCAAGGGAGGGCAGAAACTCACCTGAGTTCGAGAATGGGGAGAAAACTCGCCCATTTCCGATCTGAGGGCCTTATATAGGTGGCCTGGTCATCAACCTTCGGCAGCCTAACGTGCCCCCTAAACTCATGCAAGTTCGGCGGCCGAACCTCACTTTCGGCGGCCGAACCTTGGCTTGCTCCCACAAGACTTTCGGAGGCCAAAGGCGCTCCCGAAGTCTTCACATGTTCGGCGGCCGAACTTCACTTTCGGCGGCCGAACCTGGCAAACGCCTCCTTGGTATTTTCTCTTCAAAACTCAACTCTTTTCTATTTAAAACCATAAAACACTTAAAAACATTTTAGAAAACCTTTCCTTTACCCTTGCTCTACCCCCCAAAGAGGATCCGACACCCGAGATTCCACCAGACGGTAGGAATTCCGATGTCTGAACGAGCGGGGTCTTACACAAACCATATATAAGAAGCCTTGACTTGTCAATGTTGTGATCATAAATTACTTATTCAAATATTTGTTCAATGCACTTATTCTGCAATCTTTTTTTGTTGACAAATTGGAGAGCATTTATACTATTTGGAACTGAAAAGTTTGGTTCCATGTCCCAAATTAAGCCTTTATCTGAAGGTTAGCCTTTTAATTATGGAACTGGTCCTCTGCTACAATTCAAAGCAACCCAGTACCCTATTGTAAAGCCAGAGAGAGGGAAAAAGTGGGAGCTAGATTGGCAGAGCAGTGAAACTTGAGGCTCAGACTACATGTCTTTATTTGTATAAAAATCATAAAAAACAAAAATAAATTATGATGTGTCTGTGTATGTATTGCAAATGTCTCTTATTCTTTTATGTTTATCTATATTGATGTTGCACTCATGAAACTTTATTTTACCTCTAAAGATGGGAACATGAAGAGGGAAATAATTGTTATCATTAGTTGGAATTTATCTTGCTGCAACCTATTGCCCAAATTCAATATTGCAGATGTCACTTGTTCTTGTGTGTTTATCCATGTTGATATAGCACTCATGAAACTTTTTTACCTCTAAAGATAGGAATATGAGGAGGCAAATGGTTGTGTTCACTAGTTGAAATTTATCTTGTTTGCAATTTGTAGTCCAACTTCAAATTTCAATCTGTATCTCCAGTGCTTTTAGGAATGTTAGAGTACAAACATAATCTGTACATAATTAAAAGAGATTATATAATTATAGGTTAATTGATTGCTAGAGGATTCTTAGGAGTTGCCTTAATAAGACCTTGTAATATGTATATATATACACACTTCAATAGAGAAAACACACTGAAATTGTCTAATTATTCCTTATCTTGTTACATGGTATCAAAGCCTTTGAGCTAATTTTGGGTGTCTGTTTTTTTGGGATTTTTGGAATTGAGAAATTAGTTGTTGGGTCACCAAGTTTGGGTGTCTGTTTGGTTTCACCGCCGGCACAGGGAGAGGCGTAGCATCATTTTCGGCTATTCCTGAGAAAACGGTGACCGGAGCTTCCGCGAGTGGTGCTCACGCGCCGATCCAAGCCGTTTGACTTCCGGTTTCTTCCCCAACAGTCGCCTGATCATTTGCGGCACATTTCTGATGGAACTCCAACCATCCCATGTTGATTGGCAAGTGTTCTTTAGTGGTAGCCTACTGTTCACTAGGTTTGGTTCTGTTGTCTTTCTTTAATTCGTTTGAAGATATAGAATTTTGGTTGAAATAGTTTCTGACAGTAAGAACTATATTATTAAAATTATCCCAACGTCTCCGGTAGCGGCTGAGACAGGTAAAACTTGTCTTACTTCCTCTTCATATAAATGAGTAATTGATTCTGGTGCCATAGATCACATGGTAGGTAATTTTCATATTTTTACTAGCTTTCGATCTTATAAAGTACCTTCTCCTATTACTATAGCTGATGGGTCAACCTATAACGTTGAGGGTTCTGGAACTGTTAAACCTACTCCTATTACTCTATCATCCATGCTAAGTTTATCGGTGAGTAAACTTACTAAAGACCTAAACTATTGTATTTCCTTTTTTTTTTCTGATCATTGTCTCATTCAGGATCTTGTGACGAAGCAGATTATTAGTAAAAGACATATATCTGGGAATTTCTACACTTTGAATGCATGTGTGTCTCGGTTTGTTGCTTGCTCCAGTGTCGTATCTCCATTCAAAATATATTGTCGATTGGAACATCCTTCTTTACCGGTTTTGAAGAAGCTATGTCCTTAATTTCATGAGATATCTTCACTGGAATGTGAGTCATGTCATTTTGCAAAACATCATCGAAACTCTTTAAGTCCTAGAGTCAATAAACGAGTTAAGTCTGCTTTTAAATTAGTTCATTCAGATGTTTGGGGCTCATATCCAGTTGGATCTAGGACTAGATTCAAATATTTTATCACTTTTGTAGATGATTACTCTAGAATGACTTAGATTTATTTTATGAAGCATCGTTCGGAAGTGTTTTTCTTTTTCCTGCCTTTTGTGCTGAAATCAAAACTCAATTTAATATTTCTGTGCAAATTTTGCGAAGCGACAATGCTAAAGAATATATGTCAGAATCATTCCAAGCTTATATAACTCAACATAGTATTCTTCACCAATCGTCATGTGTTGATACATCTGCTCAAAATGGGGTAGTTGAAAGGAAGGATCGATATTTCCTTGAGACTGCTCGAGCTTTGTTGTTTCAAATACAAGTTCCTAAGCAATTTTGGGCCGATACTGTCTCTACTGCATGCTTTCTTATTAATCGCATGCCCTCCACAGTGCTAAATGATAATACTCCTTATAATGTCCTCTTTCCTAAGAAATTATTATTTCCTCTGAAACCATGACTTTTTGACATCACTTGCTATATTCAGGATGTCAGACCTCATGCGACTAAACTTAATCCTAAAGCTTTAAAGTGCGTTTTTTTTTTGGATTCTCGCCTTCAGAAGAGATATCGGTGTTACTCTCCAGACTTCAACAAATACCTGATCGCAACAGATGTAGCCTTTTCTGAGTAAATTCTTTTTTATCCTGTTGCACAAACCTCTATGGCTCATCTATAGAATTATATCTGATGGTGGAAACTCTTCGAATATGCCTTCTACTGTACAATCTGATAGTAACATTCCTCCTAATATTCAGCCTCCTGTTAAACCATCAGTTGTTCAAGTTTACTCTCGGAGACCAAAACTGGTGATACATGTCCTGTACCAGAATCTTCTTCGCCATCGGATCCACCACCGAGTGACCTTGACCTCCCCATTAGTCTTCCTAAAGGTAAACGACAGTGTAAGTCTACCTATTCTGTTGCTATCTTTCTGTCTTATGATCACTTGTCTCCTTCTACTTCCTTAATTGTCTCTTTAGATTCTATTTCTCTGTGTAAGACAGTTAAAGAGGCTTTGGCTCATTCTGAATGGCGTGATGCAATGTTTGAGGAAATAAGGCTCTAAATGAAAATCATATTTGAGAACTAGTTGATTTACTCTCTAGCAAGAAGGTTGTGGGCTGTAAATGGATTTTTGCCATCAAAGTCATTCAGATGGTTCCATATCGAGACTTAAGACCTGCCTTGTCGCCAAAGGTTATGTACAAACCTATGGCGTTGACTATTCTGTCATTTTTTCTCCTGTGGCAAAAATAACCTTGGTTCGCTTGTTCATCTCCCTAGCTGCTTCTCAGCATTGGCCTTTACACCAGTTAGATATTAAGAATACATTTTTACGTGGTGACCTCTAAGAGGAAGTGTATATAGAGCAATCACCAGAGTTTGTTGCTCAGGGGAGTATGGAAAAGTCTATCGTTTGAAGAAATCTTTGTATGGTTTGAAGCAGATCCTTGTGCATGGTTTGGCAAGTTCAGTGAAATTGTTCAAAATTTTGGGTTGAAAAAAAGCAAGTGTGACCATTCGGCCTTCTATAAAAATTCAGATACTGGTATTATTCTCCTTGTTGTATATATTGATGACATTGTTATTACAGGGAATGATAGTATAGGGATTTTTTCTCTCAAAAGTTACTTGCATGCGAGTTTTAATACCAAAAACTTAGGTCAGTTTAAGTATTTCTTAGAAGGCGAACTCTTGAGGAGTTAAAAGAAAATTTTCTTGTCTCAAAGAAAATATATCCTTGACTTACTTGTAGAAACTGGGAAGATGGGAGCTAAACTCTGTAGCACACCAATGATTCCTAATATGTGTCTCACAAAGGATGACGGAGACCCTTATGATGATCCAGAGAGGTATAGGAGGTTGGTTGGAAAACTGAACTACCTTACGGTACTCAGCCAGATATTGCTTTTACAATAAGCATCGCAAGTTAGTCCATATTTGCACCTAGCGGTGAAACATTAGACCGCTCTAGAATAAATTTTATATTATCTAAAAGGAACACATGGACTCGGTATACTTTAGAGTGATAATGGGCATACTGCACTTGAGTGTTTTTCTGATACTGATTGAGTAGAATCCAAAAGTGATAGAAGGTCGACTACAAGCTACTATGTATTTGTTGGAAGAAACTTAGTGTCTTAGAAAAGTAAAAAGCAAAATATGGTATCCAGATCCAGTGCTGAGTCAGAATACAGGGTCATGACTCAATCCACTTGCGAGATTTTGTAGATAAATTATCTGCCGAAAGAAGTTGGTATAAATGTTGCATCACCCGCAAAACTTTGGTGTGATAATCAGGCTGCTCTTCACATTGCTTCCAATCCAGTATACCACAAACAGACTAAGCATATTAAAGTTGATTGTCATTTCATCTGCAAGAAGATTCAAGAAAATTTAATTTTCACTGGTTATGTGTTATGTGAAGACAGGAGAGCAACTAGGTGATCTACTCACCAAATGGGCCTTGAATAGAATATCTTTAAAACAAGTTGGGTATGATAAATATCTATACTCTAACTTGAGGGAGAGTATTAAAGTGTGAACATAATCTATATATAATTAAGGGAGATTACATAATCATAGGCTAATTAATTGATAAAGGATTTTTAGAAGTTACCTTGTCAAACCTTTGTAATCTGTATATATACACACTTACTTTAATAGAGAAAACACACTGAAATTGTCCAGTTATTCCTTGTCTTGTAAAGAAAAAAAAATCTTTCAACAAAGTTAGGGTTTATGGTTTACCATATCAATATCTTAATGTTGGAGGAGCACATGATGTTGGAAGATCTTGTTAAAAGAACTCAAGTTCTTAATGTAATGAATGGTTAGAAATAGTGTTATAGCTGGCATACAAATCTAAGATAGACTCAGTCAACAATCACAAAATAAAGAGAAAGAAATAAGCATGGTCACAAGATTTATGGGTTCAATTGTAAGGTCTCATCTACAATCAAGATAGAGATAAAACAAATTTTATTTTGATGGAAAAGGCAAAATACAATCCCTCACAATACTCTCAAATCCTGACCCAAATGTATTTCCCGGAACTCTCATACTAATGCAATATGCAAAAAAATGTAATATTTGTACTAGTTTGTACCGCCCATTCCACAAACCTCACAAAGTATTCCTTTAGGTCGTAGTCCTGACCTTTTGGTTTGTGTCTCAATTTGGGTCCATGAAAAACATGTCCAAATTCAAACAATTTATATAATGTATAATTTAGATATGGTGTTGTCATTGATCTTAAGAAATGGTGAAATCATCAACAACTTTTCTCTTGGATTGTTACTTGTTATACTGATACTGCAGCAGTTACCATGTTCTCTCTCTGCATAGCCATTTGCACTTTTTTACGAGTTTATTTTTAATTGTACAGCTGCAGCTAAACCTCAGTATAAAGGCTTTCCTTTACAATACAGCTGAAGCTTATTACTCGTGTACTTTCGTTGACGGCATATGTAGTTTGAGCATTCTGTTTCCAAATGGAAATGCTGCTGTCTTAACCTCGCCTGGTCCAGAAGATGTAAGTCTATGTACATGTTTACTTCAGCTTTTATGTGTTTTGAGCCATTATCTAAAACAAGAAAATTTACAGAATTGAAGAGGGACAAGCATGTATAAAAAGAAACCTAAATTCATATTTTGGGACTGTACCAAGGATAGTTGCACGTTAGTATACTGTGGATTCATCTCTACCCTTCTACTGCCAGAATGAGGTTACAGATTTACAAATGAATAGTCTGAAGTGACGTGGATTTTACAGATTTTCACCAAATATCCAAATAAATATAATCCCTATTAAGCTTAGTTGTGACAAGCTAAACTTTTGTTTATTATGATTTTCTTATTTCGTTCAGGATTCACCAAGTAATGAGTGGTATGTCAAAATGTCCTATGGACCGAGATGGGCAACATATGTTGTTGGCATAGGTATATTTCTGTTTTCTTTCAAACCTTTTACATATGGAGATAATATGCTTATTTGTTTATTTCTGCCTCTAGCTGCAATGACTGTGCTCATGTTGGCGGCATTCCACTTCTTGAACAAGTTCCGATGCATTCATGAAGAAGGGACTGGAGTTCAGAATGGCGAGGTGGATCCTGGGAGAGCTCCATTGCTTTCATATAAAGATGATGATCTCTCAAGCTGGGGATCTTCTTATGATTCTGTCTCAAATGATGAAGAGGATCTTGAAGATCTTCTAGCATTAGGTTCCTTAGAAGGAAAGTCATCAAGAGATGGTGAAAATGGCAATAATACCCGGCGTCTGTGTGCAATTTGCTTTGATGCTCCAAGGGACTGCTTCTTCCTCCCATGTGGGCACTGCGTTTCCTGTTTTGCATGCGGAACAAGGTAATTACTCATTTACTCTCCTAGCTATTAGCTGTTATATGTAGATCTGGAAATTGGTCTATTCTGGACTATAATACAACTATGTATTTCAAACTGAGAATAACAGTATACTGTGCCTATATCTTATGAGGACATGCCATACCCCAAACCTACCATACCTTTTGGATTAGCAATTGGCTTGGCAGATAGCATGGTTCTCTGAAGAATTCAGCACATCATATTTCAAAGAATAATGCAAGACTGCATGCATAAAATAACATGAATGTTTACAGTGAATTGGTTTGTTGTGAACCCATTTGTTTGGGCCTTTTGGTAATGGCATAAAGGAGCTAGTTGGTTATGTGTGAAATTATGTCATGCCATTTAAATTTAAGTTTTAGGTAAAATCGATGAATAATGATTTTACTTTCTTACCTTCTTGAACTAACTTGGAGCTCAAGTTGATTTTGTAGATCTCCAGTGGGCACCATTATAGAGCCAAATATGCGTAGAACAAGTTTATCTTTGTGCCGTGGTGATGGGCTATGGACAGATTTTTATGCTGTCATGATCTCTTACTCAGAATCAATACCTTACTAGGATTAAAACCCTAACTGAAGAAATAAGAGATTTAGAGAGTGAAGAAGAGAATTAGAGAGAAACAGAGGATGAGAGGAAAGAATTTCAGAGAATAGAGAGGAGCGTATTATTTCATTCAAAATCTGGAATGATCTTTACAAGGGATCTTGGCCCCTTCTTATATTCTTTACAACAGAATAACTGCTCATAACCAACTCAATCTTCTAGAAACTTCTTAACTGCACAATTGTCATCAACAATCCTCTCCAAACAGCTTCTTTCCCTCCAGTTACTAACCTTTATTCCTAATCCTCCTCCTACATGTGACATACCTTATCATTCATTAGGGGACAGGCAGTGGCTATTATAATGGGAATTACAGCTCTAAGGAATTTATAAATGACTTTAGATCTTTCAAGCTTTTAGGGATAAATTAAAAGTTTAATTGGCCAAACCATCAAAGTGTTTTGTCTCACTTCCCATGTATTTGGCTTCGTCCTTTTGGTTATAGTTACTTGTAAGAATTGTACAGAAAATTTGATGATGACATGCTTCTTGTCAATTTGCACAAACTTCTCACGTGACATTTATCTTGGCCAGTTGGCCTATAGGAAGCCAGTGAGGTCATTTGTTGTATTTTTTTATCTGCAGGATAGTGGAGGCTGCTGGTACTTGCCCCATATGTCGTAGGAATATGAAGAAGGTGAGGAAGATTTTTACCGTTTAAGCCTTTAAGAAGCAAGCATTATTTGTAGCACTTGCACAGCCCAGCTGAGTAACTTGTACTATTTCATTGGTAAGATTATTCCATTTCTTCCCTGTTGATGGATTTTGATAGAGTTGCGTTTGCCAAGGAAATTATAGGTGGGAGATCAAAAATGTTTTCAAGGTGAAATAAACATGCCTACTTGTTCGACTCAGACCTACGATCATGTAACTTTGTGTTTTGCTATAAAATTTCAGAATACATGTACTTAAAGTTGATATAATTCAAAGATGCATATGTTAATGATCATTTCTTTTGAAATAGTGTTCTTTGGAGCAGTAATTTATGCAGTACACGTTCATTCGGTTATGGTTGCAGTCAATGGTGATTCCCTTCTATTCTATTTAATTTGTTAGAGGGTAATTCATAGATTGTTTATGTGGATGATTGGAGTCATTTGCCTAGATGCTTCCCCGCCTAAACCATTGTCCTGCCCTGCAATCTCCTACAATGACATTGCTGAATTAATTAGCTACATTTTGAGAGAGATAAATGAAAAAAAAAAAAGGATTAGCTATTAATTACTGACTGTCCAATTAATGGTGTTAATATTTATGCTTTTTTTTTTAACTTTCCCTTGAATGTTCAAAATTATCGAGAATGGTTTCTGGAATTATATTGAGCATTAGAGAAAAGGTACATATAAGTTGACTGGTAGCCTTTATTTTGAAAAGTTGCTTTACATCTTCATTTTCATTTTATCTTTATCTTATTTGATAATTAATTTTTACAGTGATATAGCTATTAAACCCTGAACTTACAAAGTATGTACTGTTACAAACCTTTGAATTTTGCAAAAGTAAAATAAAAGATGAATGTGTATAAGTTATGACTATATAGTCATGCATTTTCATAAAATTGAAGTGTCAAGTGAAGTGCAATTAAAAGTGAACGTACTAAGTGATTTTTAATGCAAATGTCATATATACAAAATGAAACCCAAGTTGAGATTCTATTAGAGAGTATTTTCCTTTTTTTCGAAAATTGAGACTCATTGGTATGGTATATGACCTACGGCCTATTAGTAGATAAAAGCCCAATCCTTTTGCACATAAGTCCAAAGCCAATACAGGAAAGCTCAACGGAATAAAGTCTACGACTCAACACAAGACAAACCAAGAGAACTCAAGAGTCCTAAAACGAATCAGCTTAACCCGGCAGAACAAACCTCGATCTGTCAGCTCCATTAGAGAATATAAAGATCCTCCCCAAAGGTATTTTAGCTTTGACTCATTAAATCAAAATAGAAACGCATTTCAAAATAGTGGTTTAAATAAAGATCTAAATACTAGATACCAATAGTTCGAAACATTTTACACAACCACCCTTCTCAAAATTGCTTCATTCTCGCCTAAATCAACAATCTCGGAAACCATGAAGCTAGAAATAATCAATGTCAACTTGCTTCATAATGCTCAAATCACATTGGATCAATCAAGAAATCATGTGATGTAAAACCCAAGACTTTGTGTTAAAAAATTTCTATCACAAAACTTGAAAACAAATGAAATAAAAATAATTTTCATTAGTTGCTCTGTCACATTCCTAATTAATCTATGTAACTAAAAACGAAAATAATCAAATGATAATTCTGACTAAAAAATAGAACAATAAATACTTGATAAGTTAACTAATCATCTTTACGAAAAATAGAAAACCAATATAAGTTCGATTAAGAAAATTTTATTTATAGAAAATACCAACTTATTAACTTATGTATAGAATAAAAATTATTTATAGCAAAACATCTTCAAATCTTAGTTGGAATATAAAAAAGAATCATAGTTAAAATAGAAAAATAATCATGTTATTTTTAAAATATGAAAATATAAGATAATTTTATTTGGAAAAGAAAAATTAATTTTAATCCTAATTGAATAAGTAAATATAAATATAAACACCGTTTGATCCAAAATAATACTAATGTAACTTAATAAATAGAAAATAATAACATAAAATAAATTTAAAATTTTTAAAAATAGTCTCCAATATTTATTTGGTGTTTACTTATTTACGATGTTTTTACCAATCTAAAGTTGTGTGAGAAATGATTAAATATATATATATATATATCTTTTATCATTCATTTTACATTGCAAAAAGTGTTGCAAATCGCAGGAATGTGCAACCAACAATCTTTTATGCATGTTTTATAATTTTCATTCTGAATACATTGAATCTTACCCAAATGACTTAATTCTTAAAAGAATGTCAAGAATTTGATAAATAAATCATTATTAAAAAATGTGTCATTTTCGGATCATCGTAAAGTCTAATGGTCTATTACTACGAGCAAACATTAGTCCCAAGTCCAATGCATTAGTCCCAAGTCCAATTTTGTGTAGGTTCAAAATGTGCTACATAAGCATAAAGTGGGACCCTTTGAGAAGTGGGACTCCCTCTTTCCAATGGTGAGTCCCACTTGTGGTGCCACATAAATATTATATTAAAAAGATTAATATAATATTTTGAGAGGCTGTCTAACAGTAAAAAAAAATATTTTCTCAAAAACATTATAGTATTATATTATGTTTTAATTTGAATTGAAAGAATTTAAAAAAATATTTTAAAATGAATACATAATTTTCTAAAAAATTATTTATTTATTTAATAAAATGAATAATTATAAATGAAGGGTATGAAATGAGCAGCCTCGTGGGATAAAAATTAATGATTACAAGTGAAATAATTTCTAATGAAAAATGTATGCATTTGGTCAAAAGCTTTTCATTACTCTTGTTGCTTTGGAAAAGTTTGTTTTTTTAAATAGATTTTGTAATATAATATTCCTCGTAATGCGTACATCATAGTCTTTTTTGGTTTTTACTAAAATACAGTAATAATGAGTTGAACCACAACCATTCTAGGTGCAAAGTATATTGAAACAAAAGAGAGAGCTTTACTTTATAATTAATTAGGGTAACAAAATAGACTAGGATTTAGTTAGAGTTCCTTGTTGGACAAGATAATTTGGTTAGATGATCACAGCTCACTTTTATATTATATATTTTTTTATAGTTTTTTTTATATTTTTTTAATAATCTCAAAATTAATATCTGCTTAGACTATAAAACATATATAAATTAATTATTATAATTTTATTTTAAATTAATATTCTAATATCAAGTTTTTGGAGTTTAGTTTATGTCACTTTTTATTTTTATTTTTTAGTGACACATAATCATTATTCTGTTACAGTATTGTCGATTTTATCATTCAAATACATATTTATGGATGTGTCTAACATATTTCTTTTTATTAGGCGGTCATTTAGAGTTACGAAATGATTAGACTTGCTCTCCTATTTCTTATTATGTCACCAAACTAAATTATCTTTTAGTAGATCTATGCATATAGTCAGTTTGACCTGCTTCACATCACCGAATTGAAACATAGGAGATTAGGACGGTCCACTTTAGAATGGCTAAATGGGTCTTGAACTTATATTTCTTTTTAGGATCCGATCTCACTTCGAATCGTCAGATATAAAAGGTAAGCGGTCATAAAAATATTTTTTAATATTAAATAAAATTTAATATAAATATAATTAAAAAATTAATAATGAAAAATATATTTTTTAATATATATAAAAAATAAAATAAATAAAAATTATAAATCGAAAAAATATATTAAAAAATTATATATCAGAATTAAAAATACTAAATTTTATTTTTAATTTAAATATAATTTTATATTATTATTAAAATATTCAATAAATACATTATTTATATAAATTTGAAAATATAAATCGTCTTTTTCTCGATGAATTAAATTTAATTTAGAAATTTATGTAAAATTAATTTTTAATTTTTATATAATTAGGGGAATTTTTGTCCAATGCAATTAGCAAAAGGACACAATATTGGACAAATACATAGATTTACAAGTCCCACTTGCACCAACAACAGAGAAGAAGAAAAGTTTAAGCTTCTCTTCTCTTCCTTTCCTTTTTTATATATATTTTTTTGTAGGGATGAGAAATTTACACAAGGATTGCAAATGAGCGGCGCTCTTCCTTTCCTTTGCCCCATCCATTACCATTGATTTAATTCCTTATTTTCCCTTTTTTTTTTTTTTTTTTTTTTCTGTCCTTACCTGCCTATTTAATTATCACCTTAATAATCAATTTATGTTATTTAACATTAAATATATCTATATTTTAATTAAATATTTAAATTGGAAGCTTTTTAATTTTTAAAACTATATTATTAGATTTAGACAAAATCAACTAGAATAGAAGGATTTAAATCTATTAGAATAATATATTTTTAACTATTAAAATAAATTTAAGTCAAATAATAAATATAATATAATACATATTAAAAGTTTAATTTTAAATAGTTAGAATTACAATTGCTTCAGTTTATTTATATCAATATAGTTATATTTTCTTTTAATTTATTGAATTAGGTTTAATAATTATTTAAAAAAATAATTTTAATAACTTAATATATATATATATATATATATATATAGCTTAAGAAACTAAATCATGTTCTTTTAATGCATCCAGCTATTTTGAAATACAAATTTGACATAAATTAAAAAAATTAACAATATTTTTTCCGAAAATTAAGTTACAATATTAATAAAATAAAATTTATAATATTAATTCAAAATCAAACACTAAATAAAATAATTGTAAATATATTATGCTTTTATAGTTAAAAATATTTCTTTTTAAAAAATAAAAAATAAAAAAGAGAATTTGAAAGGCTGCAACTTAACAATCACTGGTATTGGTTGTCATTAGTCAGTTACAGTTAGTCGCGGAACACAGGAACCCAACCAATGAAGTATAAAAAAAATGCAATTCTGAGACTCCAGATTTTGCTCAAACCGAGGTTCCGCTCATACGCCAAAATGCGTGGTGTCCTTTTTACTACTCTAACTACAGTCTACGAATAACCATTTTACACCCTCTTTTTTAGCCGTCTGATCCAATTACTTCATCTGAATCCCGAATCCCCATCATGAAGTACACGTCACCTCCACCTCCCTCACTAACCAGTGACGACTCTGAACCATTCAATCCACCGCTCTACTTATACCTCCTCCTCTTCTCCTCCATCCTCCACCTCCTCTCTCTCTGGAGAAACCACTAATCTCTGTTTCTTGATTTATATCGGCGCCTTCTCCTTCCACCGTGTATTGAAATGGCAGGAACTGGGGTGGTGGCAGTTTACGGTAATGGAGCAATCACTGAAACTAAGAAGTCCCCCTTCTCCGTCAAGGTGGGTCTGGCCCAGATGCTCCGGGGTGGTGTTATCATGGACGTCGTCAACCCAGAGCAGGCTCGCATCGCCGAGGAGGCCGGCGCTTGTGCTGTCATGGCCTTGGAGCGTGTCCCTGCTGACATCCGCGCTCAAGGTGGCGTCGCTCGAATGAGTGACCCTCAGCTAATCAAAGAAATTAAGCAGTCCGTCACCATCCCTGTCATGGCTAAGGCCCGCATCGGGCACTTTGTGGAGGCTCAAATTCTTGAAGCCATAGGCATCGATTATGTTGATGAGAGCGAAGTGCTTACCCTTGCGGATGAGGAGAATCATATCAACAAACATAACTTCCGTATCCCCTTCGTTTGCGGTTGTCGGAACTTAGGTGAAGCGCTACGAAGGATACGGGAGGGAGCCGCCATGATTAGAACCAAAGGTGAAGCAGGGACCGGAAACGTTATCGAAGCGGTTAGGCACGTGAGGTCTGTGATGGGAGATATTAGGGTTTTGAGGAACATGGATGACGACGAGGTGTTTACTTTCGCCAAGAAGATTGCTGCGCCATACGATTTGGTTATGCAGACGAAACAGCTGGGGAGGCTACCCGTGGTGCAGTTCGCCGCTGGAGGGGTGGCGACACCGGCGGACGCAGCGTTGATGATGCAGTTGGGCTGCGATGGTGTGTTTGTGGGGTCCGGAGTTTTCAAAAGCGGCGACCCAGCAAGGAGGGCCAGAGCGATTGTGCAGGCGGTGACCCATTATAGCGATCCAGACATGCTTGCAGAGGTGAGTTGCGGTCTAGGTGAAGCTATGGTGGGGATCAATTTAAACGACAAGAAGGTTGAAAGGTTTGCAAACAGGTCTGAATAGGTGTTATGTTGTTTTGCTTGCTGTTTGTCAAGTATAAGACTGTTAACTCTTATGGTTTTTAATTATTTTTTAATAGTTTTTGGAAACTGTTATTTGATTATGGCTTTGTAATTGAATAATTGTTTGATTAGTTATATAATTTTACTTCTTTATATTACCCATATGGAGCTGTAGCTTTCACTTACCTACACATGTGTGATTATATAGTCCTTTTGATTCTGTGGCTATGGCTTTGAGTTTGAGCCTTAATCAGAATCTCAAAGTGTTCCTGGACTTATTCATCCCAAACTCTTAACTGTCCATTTCAATTATAGTCTCCTGTAATGTTTGGTTTTGTTCTCCCATATTTGAGTGGACAATAAATTGAACTAGGATGTAAGGATCCATTATTTTCATGGAAAATATTTTCCATGTTTTGGACTGGAAAAATATTTCCCTCATTTTTAAGAAAATGGGACTGGAAAATACTTTCCTTATTTTCTGCACTTGCCTGTATGTATGAATTTAATTAATTTCTTTTATTTTTTAAATTAAACCAAGTAATCTAAAATAACTTGTTTTAATAGAAAATATTTTCTAGAGAAAACATGGCTAATGCAAAAGGGTATAGCTTGGTTTGGGGAAAAGAATGCATGTATTGTGTATCCCCTTCAAATAAGGCCAAATGCAATGGACCAAGAGTCTGGCTTTGAGGCTGAAATGATGAAGATATTTCCTAGAGGACCGAACGTTAGAGTTAGATTTGTTTCTGTAATATTTATTTTACACTGCCTAAAGTATGGCTGAAGTGCTTACATTATTTGTTTGTGTTTTGAATTTGTAATACGTCTCTTTGTAGAATTTTCAATTACAAAACCTTGTGCTCATGAGTAGTCAAGTGTTTGGCCGTGGTGATTGCTTCCATTGAGCATTGAAGTTAATTTTTTGTTTTGAAAAAAAAAAAAACTATATCTTTCTAGCTATGTCATTGCTTGAATAGTTGATTTGTGATATTGATTGATTAGTATCAAAGCTGATTTCATTCTGAGCATTGCGTATTTTGAACTATTTTGACGTTAATGATGTAGCAAATGTTTTTTGTTTTGACTTGACTCTTCATCACTTAAGAAATTAGCATTGCTTGAATTTTTTAATGAAAATTATATTCATATTGCAGTAGGCTCTATTTGGATATGAGTTTCTGTACGATTGAGACATTAATCTCATCATGTTGACCATAAAGGGGCCTAGAAAAAATGAAAAGAGGACTTTTGTTTGGGGAGAAAGAGAGGGGGAGGGTGTTAAAGAACACATTAGGTATTATTTACAGTTGTCAATTTTTTATGCCCAGTTAGCTGTTTGGAGCTCAAAATGAGCATTTTGGATGTTTACATAATTATATGGAATATTTTTGCTTTCTATTTGACTTAATCATGTGTGAGAATGTAAGCTCTGAGGGTCTCAGGCATCCATGAGATTTAGATAGGCTTGCCTTTGGAGACGAATACCTTTCTTTGGTGAACAAGGGTGGGTTGTGAGAGCCAGTTCCAATTATAGATGATTTTCACCCTTGTCTTTGTCCTGAAGGGGATGGAAAGTGAGCGACTTTGAGATTATCTGAAAGGGTATCAAACGTTTCGTTTCTTTTTTTTAAAAAAATAAAAGTGATCAAGTGCTTGTGAATTTGTGGCACTGCTAAATCTTTCCCAGTTTTAATTCAGTTTGGATTTCTGAAGTATGGATCATTAGCAGCAACAGTTATGTATAAATGTTTTATTAGGTATCACCCACTCTTTGGTTTGATCAGAATGCTCGTCTTGTCTTACATCTAAAATACCCATGCAGGCAGCAGGCTGAAAAATCCGTCATAACATCTTTGTAAGACTCAATTAATTGATTCATCATATAAATGTTTATCACTCAGAGCCACTTGTCTAGTGTTACACTTGACAGTTCTTTCTCCTCCCAAATCCCTCCATTTTATTTTTCATTTACCATTCAACATCTGGGAAATCAATTGAATCTCAAGCCAACCATCCGAGATTCATGTATCCTTCCTGAGTTATTGCATGAAAACAAGGCCAGTTAAGTCATGTGGAATAGATTCATTTAGAAATTCTTACTTTTGCCCTTTGCTACAAGCCACAAGTAGCTTTGTATCCTAAACCTAATCAGGAACAGCAGTCTCGGACTGCGGAGAAAATCGGGATTTGATGTGGTGAAGTTCTACTTCTGGCCAGTCCACAGCCCAATGTAGCCGAGATGAATCCAATTCTGCAAAAGAGTTGAGGGGCTGTAGTGTAATGGACAAAGAATGGAACTTGTAGTGATCTTGGTACTCGTGCAGTGCCTTTGTCTCTCTCCCATGGTGGTCTGATGCCGAGGAGCACAAAAGCTTCTGAATTCAGGGCAACTTGCTGCGTCCTTTTGGCGGTGTGGTCTTAATAGCACCTGACGGTAGAAGCTGCTGCGCATTGGACGCTGCTTCGGCTTTGAAATTTGCCTGATGCATATTTACTATTGAATATCTAAATTTAAAAAAATTAGGAAAAATTATTTAATTTCTAATGGATTCGTTGCTCTATTTTAAGAATTTAATATTTTTATTTCTGAGATTTAATTTCATCAAAATTAGTGGTTTTTTTTATAAAAAATGACGTTAATGATAGGACAAATAATCGAACTATCCTTTTTATAATTTAACACTTTAGTTCTTAAAATTTAATTTCTATAAATTTATAGGTCTCTTTCAAAAAATTTAAGAAAAAAATACGTTTTTATCTTTAAAATATTACATAATTAATAAATTTATTCTTTTATTTTTTAAATTTAACACTTTAGTCTTTAAAGTTTAATTTCATCAAAATTCAAAAAAGAAAATCTCAAACTTATTCTGATAGATAAATAAAAATTTTAATAAATTTAATATTTAAATTCAGTAAAAATAATAAAAATTAAAATATATAAAATTTAAATTATTAAAAATAAAAAGATTAAATTTAATATAAATTATTTTTGTGATACTACTCGTTGTTGTCGATCACCGTTTGTTATTTTGAAAAATTTATTAAAATGTCTCTAATATTTTAAAAAGTTTACTAGTTAGTTTTTTCGTTAATTTAAGTTGTTAAGTATTATAAAAAAAAATTTAAAATACTCTGATATGAAAAGACTAATTAATAATTTTTTTAATAATTTGAGAAACCAACTAATAATTTTTTCTAAACTATAAAGACTAAATAATAAAATATTTAGTGATAAAATCAATAAAAAAACTAATTAGTAGACTTTTTAAAATATTAAGGACATTTTAAGTAGCGAGTTCTTCCGAAATTATATTTATTCTCCTTTGTTTACCAAATGAAAATAATTGACTTAATAGAAAATTTTTTTTACCAAACGAAAATAATTGAATTAACAGAAATTTTTTATGAAAGAATTTTAACTTTTGACAGAATAGAAAAATGAATCTGTTAATTATATAATATAAAAAGTAATTTTAAAATTTTTTTTTTTTATTCGTATGTAATAATAGTCTTTCAAGTAAGCTTTGTTTTGCTTTGTGTCGACAAGTATAGCCATCGTAGATTCAACTATCGAGAAGGAAGCTGAAATTCATAAATGGAGGGAAAGAAACTCATAATAAAAAACATTTTCCTAAAAAAATTTAATTATTTTTTCAGAAAAATAGTTTCTCTTTCCATTTGCTGATGAAAAATTTATCAATGTCATTAGATTTATATAAATTAATCCTAGTAACATTTTTTTAAATTTTTTTATCATCACAATTAAATAATAAAAAATAATATAATTAAAAAGTCAAATTTATTAATAAATTATATAATGTGAGTAAAAAAATTTAAACTTTAATTTTTTAAATTTACTTCTTAATTATTATTAAAGTGTTAAATAAAATCATCACTTATAAAAATTTAAAAGTATATGCTCTTTTAAATATATTTGATTTTATTCAATTTTTTAATTATAATTTAGAGATAAATATAGATTATAAAAATAAAATTTAATATTTTTAATTTTTCTTGTATAATTTAAGAACACATTTAACTTTTTTTTTACTAAAATAATTCTTAATATATATACATTTTAAAAATATATGTTGCACATGTAAATTATTTTTCTTAAATAAATGAAACTTAAACAAGTATTTCAAATAAATTTCATTGTCTTTTACCTTTTCTTTAATTTTTATTTTCTTAATAGACTGATCCTTTATTTGAAATAAAAAATTTTGTAAAAATTAAATTTAATTGATTTTTTTAAAAAAAATTATTTAAAATAAAAAATTTAAAATTTTTTAATTTGAAAAAAATTCATCATGTATAAAAATAAAATCATGAATAATTTTATAATAATTTATTTAATTTTTTTTACAAAATGATTCCTATTAAATAAAAATAAAAATTTCTAAAATTTAAATATCCGCTTGATGATTTTTCATTTTGTGAAATTTTCTATTATATTAAATTTACTAATTATTTTTTTTATTAATAGTAGTTGGAGTACTATTTATTTTATATAGTTTAAAAAATTCATTAATTAATTTATTAATTCTTAAAAAATACATTAATTAATAACAATTAAAAATTAATAAATATTTTTAAAATATTACAAATATTTTTAAATATTTTTAAATCCCAGTAAATAATTAATTAATTTTCATATAACACATGAAATAAATAATAATTTTTTTCATCATTTTTATGCGGCAACTAAGACGATACGGGGAGACTTTTCCCTCCAGTTATTTGGCAGCATTCAACGAGCGTACGAAAACCACGCCGCACAGAACCACTACCAATGCCCTCATTTGGTCCGGCTGAATATTACAGCTTTTACTCTTTTGTTTGGTCTTCAGATTAACGACCAAACTACTGTCTCTACCAAAATCGGTGACTGAACCCCAACTGAACCCTAGTTGGCTATTCCCTTTCTCTGATTTTGACCTCATCCAATCATTTTCTTCGGACCGCCTTAGCATTCAAATTTTCCTCTTTTCCCTCTGTCAGAACTAATTGTTAATATGCTCCTCTAATCATCTCACCTCGACCTGCCAAAATTAGGGCTTTCAGATTCTGCAATGGTGGGGATGATGAACCCCACTTCGAGAGACAGGCTTGCCATTCTCGTCAGTTCTTCCATAGACATACCTTCAAAGCTTGAAAATTTGCGTCGATTAAACCAAAATTTGCTAGAAGAAGATGATGTTAGTTCGCTTTCTGAGTTCCTCCCTCGTCTCTTCAAGTTGCAGTCTGATCAGCACTCCCCGGTTCGCAAATGTGTCGCCCAGTACGATCCCCCTTGCCCAGATTCAATAGAAATACATTTTTCAGTTAATGGGAATCGAATATTAGCTTGTTCCTGGGTTTAATTTAATTAGCTATTTTCCGACGTTGGTTCTACCCAGTATTATTATTGCATTTTATTTTGTGTAGGATAATTGGAGAAATTGGACTCAGGCACTTGGAATTTGTGCCTGAAATTGTTCCCGTTTTAATTAGTGTTTTGGAAGATCGTGCACCAGCCGTTGCTAGACAAGCCATTACTTGTGGAGTTAATTTGTTTCGGTCTACCCTCCAAAAACTTGCACTTCAGGTTATCCTTTTTCCTCACCTGATATGACTATGACCCGAGACATCTGGGTATTATTAATGATATGAGACCTTCTAATCTTATTCTTTGTTAGTTCCATATATGCCAATCATGATTCCACTCTTCATAGTCTTTGTCCTGAGCCATATTACATTTTTCAATAACTTCGTGGAGGGCATGCAAATTATAATGTTACAGCACTTATCTTTCTTTTCAGTGGCTCCCTGCTAAATTATATAAGTTGAATTTTATGCTTCTTCTTCCCTTTTCTTCTTCTTCGTCGATGTTCAGGGTCTTTACACCAGTGAGTTGGATGATTTGCTCAAGTCATCATGGTCATCAATGTTAGAGTTCAAGGAAAAAATGTACTCCATAGCTTTTCAGGTAATCCTTGATTCTTAGGAATACACACTGACACTACTAGATCCATTTTTTGTCCTTCTTGTGTGTTCTTATTCATTGTGATGACATGCTTTCTAGCCTGGGAGTGGTGGAGTAAGATTGCTGGCATTGAAGTTTGTGGAAGCAGTCATTCTTCTTTACACACCTGATCCTAATGGCTCTCCAGAACCCCCTCGTCATGAAGGTACGTGGGCCAAGGCAGAATCAAAGACAATATTTCACCCATTAGTACTCAATTGGAATAACATTAGATTGCTTATACGTGCTTGTTTGTCACACTCATCATTCTTGTAGGAGAACCTGTGGAGTTCAATGTATCATGGCTTCGTAGTGGCCACCCAGTACTAAATGTTGGAGATTTGTCGATTGAGGCCAGCAAAAGATTGGGTTTATTGCTAGATCAACTTAGGCTCCCAACAGTGAAATCTCTCAATAACTTGGTGATTGTGGTGCTCATTAATAGGTAGCTGGTCAGCTGTGCTCATATGCATTTGCTATTTCTCTTCTGGTGTAGTGTTTTGTTTTGTTCTCTCTCTTTCTCTCTCTCTCTCTCTCTTTTTGTAGGGCTGGTATACAATATGGCTATTAACCAGTCTTCTCTCTGAACAGTAGACGTATTCCTGAAGAATTTTATCATTGTTAGTTAATGTTACAATTTAATTTTTCTTATCAGTCTTGCTACCATTGCAAAGAAAAGGCCCCCATATTATGGACGCATCCTACCAGTTTTACTTGGTTTGGGTCCATCAAGTTCTGGTATTGAAGTTATGAATGCTTCTGGGGCGAATCATGCTTTGAAAAGTGCCTTCCTCACCTGCCTGAAATGTACTCACCCTGGTGCTTCTCCGGTATGTAGCTAGTTATAAGTGTATTTGAATAATTAAACGGTTGAATATTCTTTTTTCTTTAATAGCCCGTGTCCTTTCATTTGATTTTACTGTTGATTTGTTGTGGGCTTCTGTTAATATCAATTTCCATATTAATTTCTTGCTGATATAATAGTTTCAGTTAGCAGGAACAAAGGACATGGTTGCCAAGAATATTCTTTTAGGTTAATGTGCAATCATTGCTTTAGTTTTGTTTATTCTATGTTCTAAAATTTTTCCTTCTTTCTTATTTGTGCTGTCTTGTAAATATGCTATTTTCATCATTAAATTTATTTAAGTCATGCTTTTCATTAAGGATCTTCAGAAATTGAAACGTGTTGGGTTTTTGTTAGGGAGAGTTGTTAAGGTAAACTTGAACTCGTTTCAAGTTTTGTATTGTAATTATATAATTGATTGGGAAGAAATTTTATGTGTTCATCATTAATTTAATTTCCTATTTGCTTGGGTGTCACGAAAAGGTTTAGAATTTTTGTTTATTGGTGTGGAACAGGTCTCAAACATAGTTGAATGGCCAAAAAGATCCATATAGCTGACTCCAGCTAGTTTGTTATTAAAGCTTAGATGTTATATGTTTGCTGGAGTGTTAATTAAAAATGGTGTATAGTTTTTTTTTTTCATCACTTGCGTACTTGGCATTCTCTGCAACTTTTGGAACTATTTCGTGTCAACATGATCTACTTAACTGATGTTTAGTAACTTCTCGCATGTATGCTTTTGTCTAGCATTTTGTTGGACAACTGGTAATGGGTTTTTATTTCTGTAGTGGCGGGATCGATTAGTTGGTGCCCTGAGAGAGATGAAAGCTGGAGGGGTTGCTGATGAAGCCCTACATCATATTCTCAAGATTAATGGGAGTTCTGAGGAGAGGGAAGAAGTTTCAACCATTGTCATGGTATTACCTCTGTACTTTCCTCAGCCATTACTGTGACGTGTTTTTTTGTACGTAGGGAAACACACATATGTTTGGTGCTTCTTTTTAATGATTGGACATTTACAGAATGAGGTTCAAACATCTGATGGCGCACAAGGTAAATTGGGAAGCAAAAGATCTGGAGCAGAGGACAGTAGTGAGTTGGCAGAAGCCAATGATGTGTCTGGAAAACGTGCGAGACCAATGCCAAGTGTTTCAGAGGAGCCAAATAAAGAATTGAATAGGAATGTTTCTGGGTCTCAGGATGATGTTCCTTCAGATGGACCTACAGTAAATGGAGAAGATGATACTGGACCTGTACAGCAACTTGTTGCAATGTTCGGAGCCTTGGTTGCTCAAGGTGAAAAAGCTGTTGGTTCTTTGGAGATTCTTATTTCAAGTATATCTGCTGACTTGTTAGCTGAAGTTGTGATGGCTAACATGCGCTACCTTCCTACAAGCCATCCTCAAGCTGAAGAAGACGATGAATCACTAGTGAATATGACTATAATTGGCAGTAACACTCAAGCCAAGTATCCATCATCATTTTTGAATAATGTCCTTTCTCTTTCTACTTCTTTCCCACCTATAGCTTCACAGCTAAATGCTCAGCATTCAGCTTCCAATGATATAGAGGTATGCATTTTATCTTCTTTCTTATCTTGGGTCTTTTCCTTTTTAATTTCGACATCCACATCCAATTATGAATGAATTGTAATTATCTATTTTGACTTCTTTCCATTCATCTTTTTGAGAAAAAAATTGTTTTTAGTTTTAGATTTGTTATTCTAAAGTCTTTTTATTAATAAAACAGAGGATGTCACGGGTAGAAGAACTTCATGCTGTTCCTGTGGCTGATAGTACTGTTGTATATTCTGGAATAAGTCATGGAGCTGAAAATGAAATGTTTCCTGCTAGTTTACCATTGCCAGCCAGTTTACCGTCACCTACAAATGTGATGTCATCTCGAACAGGGATGGATATTCCATCTGATAGTCTTGGTCTAGGGGATTTGGAGAGTGAGATACCTGGCTTAGACTCTTCTGCTCATAATGATGGATGTTCAGAAACTGTAGGCACTTTATCATTAGCCTCTACTGATCTGGAAGATGCCAGTCAAGAGCAAGTTACAAGTTTGGATGGAAGTTCAACCCTGGATTTGCATCCGGCAGTATCAACAGATAGGTCAGATGAGCTTAGTCCAAAGGCAGCTGTGGCAGAGTCTAATTGTTTAATCTCTTCTACAGCAACTACTGTGGGTTTGCCTTGTACTTTTGTCCTGCCAAAAATGTCAGCACCTGTTGTCGACCTTGCAGAAGAACAGAAGGATGAACTGCAAAATTTGGCCTTTATGCACATTGTTGAGGCATATAAGCAAATAGCAGTTGCAGGGGGTTCTCAAGTCCGCTTTTCTCTGCTTGCTTATTTAGGAGTTGAGGTATTAATTCTACCATTTAAGGATGTTTCTTACCTTTGCACTGCTATTTGCAATGTGTATAATATTGCCTATACTTGGTAATTTGATTGCTTGGCAATGGTTTGCCTAATTAATTATATTGCTTTTACCAAGTCTATCTGCATTTTCTTGTTCTTTAGCTGGAAGTAATTCTTGTGGTCTTCACTTCATTTCAAGCATTCATGAAAATTGTACTGGTCAATAAACTTGTTGAAGAATGTATGCGAGTAATATTCTTTCAGCCTCACTTATGCATATTTGATTTTTGTTTTTCAAGGTTAACTGTTTGGTAGTGTTATTGTAGATACTATTCATAAATACTTGCCTTTTCATGTTGTCAAAGCAGGTTTGATATCCTTTGATTCTGCCATGTTAATCTTATGTGGCAATTGGGAAGCATGAGGCCTCCTTTAATCCTTAAACTTTAATTTTATGCAAAGTACACTATTTTCTTGCATCAAAATCACTGCAAAAATAATTTCTGGTTTTTCCTCTTTAATTTATCTTATTTTTACCTAGTTGTGTAAATTTAATCCAATTTGGATGTACAATACATAGGAATTTGAACACATGAAATATTTGTATAGATATTAGGAATGATCATACACAAAACCCTGTATTCTAAAGAAAAAACCTATTAAGTTATTCACATATATTTTGTTGTTGGGAGAATATAATTTGTTCATAACATGGCAGTTCATGCTATCTTGTCTTGTTAATGTACTGCAATTAAATGTTTCATATAATATATATAATTTATCTATTGATATACACATCTCTAATTGCCATGAGGCATTAGCCTAGTGGCAATGCTAAGGCTGTAAAAACCTTGAGGTCTCAAGTTATACTCCCATTGATGTTGGGTTTATATTACTTGTTTATTAACACTTGCTTGGTTTCTTTGTGCCTTGGCTTAGTGGCATAGTCCTCTAAATATATACTTCTACTACTATCTCCAGGAAAAATATATGCATCTCTAGTCTAATTTTATCGCTCTTTTTTTGTTGATATGTAATCCAATTCTCCTTTTTCTCAATTTTGGTTTATTTAACAAAATTTTTGACACAAAGAGCCAATTTTGGACAAATTAAACTAAGTTTATTGGAAATTGATAATTTAAAGACTTAATATGAATAAGGCAAAATATATATATCTATTTTTATTATTTTAATATATATATGTGTCTCTGTGTGTGTGTAAAGTTTAAGAGTTTCTATTGGGATTATTCACAGATATTATTCAGAGTGTACGCAATGTAACATTGGCCATAACCTTATTCTATTCAGTTGGCATTATTTGTCTTGTCTCAGCAAGTTTAACTTTTATAATTTAATGCTTTTTATGATTATTGTAGTTTCCGTCAGAGTTAGACCCATGGAAACTCCTCCAGAAGCACGTATTGTCAGATTACACGGGTCATGAGGTAAATGAGTATTTCCTTTTATTGCTTAAATATTTTTTTCTTGTTGAATGGATGCCAATTTCTGTAATCATTATTTTTGAGCTGGATATGGGAAACCAACTTACCCTGAATGATGGTTGTTGTCTTCCCCCTGTGTCTTTGTCTATGCCTCTATGGTGTCTTCTCATGTGCATATGAGGGGATTCTGACAGATGTATCCACTTTCTTCTGGTATCTAAGATGATTAGATTTGACCATTGACTTTTAAAGGCATCTTGAAATCTTCAAATGAGTTGGGGCTCAAATGTTTTAGAAAGAGCTACTTATGTGGCTTTTGTTTAGAATACTCTATCATGTAGTTATATAGGTAGGCATTTTTTGTTTCCTTGCTTCTATGACGATCACTACAACTTAGTGCTTTGTGATGCAATCAGCAGCTGTCAGAATGAGAATGTTTTAAGCTTGAAGATGAATACCATTATGATAACAGAAACACTTGTCAAAGTCTGAGGTCCTTGCTCTTTCCAAATCCTTCTCCCCTTTTTTTGGCATAATTCATTTTGCAAGAAAAGAATTCAAATGGATTCTTGCAAAATCATGCGAGGATTCTACTTTTAAATGAAAATCTTTTAAGTTAAAAAGAATTGAATTCCTTCATTCCAAACAAAAAAATTATTAGAAAAGAAATCAATTGAATTGAATTCTTGCGAAATTCTTGATTCCAAGCGGAGGGTCTATGTTGTGTCCATTGTGCTTATACTGGTCTTGCTATCTATGATGGTGTTTAGTTAAGACTTTGTCATTGCTTCTATTCTCATTATATTGTTTTCAAATCTATAGCATCTGACACTAAATTGGATTTCTTCAGGGACACGAGTTGACTTTGCGTGTCCTCTACAGGTTATTTGGTGAGGTGGAAGAGGAACGTGACTTCTTTTCTTCTACAACGGCTGCTTCTGCATATGAAATGTTCCTCCTAAATGTGGTTTGTACTCATTCCTCGGGATAAATTCCTTTTGTTTTCTTCTGAGAGGTATATGGGTATTACAACATTAACTACCTTAATGCAGGCTGAAACACTTAGAGACTCTTTTCCTCCTTCAGACAAATCTTTAAGTAGATTGCTTGGTGAAGCTCCTTCTCTTCCAAAGTCAGTTTTGAATTTGTTGGAGGCCTTGTGTTCTCCAGGAAATGATAAAGCTGAGAAGGAGTTCCCAAGTGGGGATCGAGTTACTCAAGGTCTCAGCACTGTGTGGAGCTTGATTTTGCAGAGGCCTCCTATGCGAGAAGTCTGCTTGAGAATTGCTTTGCAGGTCTTTTCCTCTCTCTCTCTCTCTCTCTCTCAGATTTCATTGCACTGAAAAATGGTATGTCTTTGCAAATTGCTTTCGTGCATCTATTGTAACATCCATTAACCTTCATGTGTTGTTCACATTAGTCTTAAATCAATGTACATGTAACCTTGAGGGTTGGCCTTGTTGGCAAGTGGGTGTGTGGCATGTTGTTGATCATAGTTCTATTAAGCGATTCAAGTCATATGGATGGTGTTTCTTTCAAATCGCCTAGTCTTATTGTGGATGCCTGGATGACGTAATTTTTTCTTAATTCATTTCTAGTTTTAATTGATTATTACAGTACTGCTGCTTGGTAAATTTAGAAGGATTGAATGATCTGTACAAAATGAACGCTAGATTATTTATAACCACATATAGCACCCACTGTTGTCAAAGGCGCACCTGAGTCGCAAGGTAAGCTGGCACATGGATGATCGCCTAGTCAAGCTCCATCCAGGCTGGCAATATGCCAAAAGCACACCGAGGCACAGCCAGGCACCCCTATATGCTAGGCGAGGTTTATTGAGGCAATCACAACCCAGAAGCCAAAGAAAGAAAAATGGGAGGTGAAGAAATCGTACCTTCTCTGTTGCATTTGGCTGGCAAAATTCTCAGGTCTTTTTTTCCTCTTCTTTTTTTCCCTTCTTTCTTTCTTTCTTTTTCTTCTTGTCTTCTTGCTTGACCTCTTCTTCTTCTTCTTCTTCTTCTTCTTCTCTCTTTGTTATTTATTTCTTCCTATTCTCTGCGAGTTTCTTCTTTTTCTTCCTTTTTCCTGTTCTCCACTTTCCCCTTCTTTCTGCTCTTTTCTTCCCACCCACTTGTGTGGCATGCAGACCTGCAGCCCATTTTTCTTCTTTTTGTTGCTGGCATGCTGCCTTTTTTACTTTGATTTGCCAACCATGAAGCTTGGTGCTTATTTTCTGCAAAATTAGGCACAACCGATTAGTGATTAATACGTTTAGGATATATGCTTTACGAAATTGTTAAATTCTTTCAATTAGATAAAAATATAGTTATTTTTTCCCTTATAAAATTGACATAATACAAGTGTATGATTGTCTTTTTAACTACTACTTTCTCATTATCACATTGTTTAATAGAGATAAAATCAATTAATTGTATATGGTTTGTGATAAAATTTTATTATGTTGGCAGTTCTATGACCATGAAAGTAAATAAATTTAAATAATTTTACTTATGCTATTTGAATTTTGATTTATTGTTCATATTTATTAATTTTTTATGTTTCAAATTTTTTTGTGCCTCACTTCACTCAGGCATGCACCTTGGCTTCTGGATTCTTTGGCGCCTTAGTGCGCCATTCATCTTTTGCCTGTTGATGACTATGATAGGAACACGATTGGAATATTAATGCATTATTCAGTTTAATTGATTATGAACAACCACATAAGTGTGACTGGATTATATTTGTGGACAGGCTAATTTGCAGTTTCATGTATAGCTTGTTTATGATTTTCTAATTAATTAATTCGTTGTTTAAAATTTGATAGGAGTTGATCAGTGAGCAAATTTATGTTGCTAAATCCATCCTTTTAGCATTAGATTTGGTCGAAAATTGGTTTTTTAAGATATACATTTTTGTGAGGTATTCATGCTGGTGGGTTGAAGTTGGATTATTGGATGTGTGTGTATAGATATTGGTTATTATTCCACATTGACCTAGACTATTTGAGGTAGGTGCTGCGTTCACTATATAAAAGGGTACTCCTCTTTCTCTCTCTTGAGAAACTGTTCATCCGGCCTTAATGTGTGATTCCTCCATGTGTGTACCTGCTGAAAATTGGTAGTTCTGATATTTTGTCCAATAAATTGAGTTTAATGCTAATTGTCTTACTAAATAAAAAATTTAGAGGACTTATACTAAGTTGCAAACTGAGCTTGAGCTGTAATGATTGTTTAAGCTGAACAATGTTCACTCCTCTTTCTTAACTTCCAATTTTTTTACTTCTAAAAGAGTGCAGTTCATCACTTGGAGGAAGTGCGGATGAAGGCAATTCGCCTGGTAACTACACTCAACCTGGTTTTGATGGAACAAAAAAAAGAGTGTTATGCTATCCCTTTTACCACTGTAGATGTTTTCCTGTTACAGGTGGCAAACAAGCTTTATCCTATATCATCCATAGCTCAAAAAATAGAAGATTTTGCGAAGGAAAAATTGCTCTGTATCATCAGTAGAGATGTGACAGAAGGTACAGATGCTGAAGGATTGAGCAGTGAACCAAGGAAGGTATTAATTTGTTCATAATTCATCATGGAAGTGGAATTTCACTTGTTCTCTGCACTATTATGTGTCTTGTCTGTTACAAAATTCTTGTTTATGTGAACTGGAAATGAGCATACACGGTGTTGCGCCATTTTTATATTGTTGGAAAAGCTAATATTGAACAAGCTGCTATATATATTTCTGTTGGCTCTGCCATACCACAGGCAATACTTTTGAAATCTTCTTTTTTTTATTATTATTATTTTTTATAAGAACAGCTTTCACCCATTGAACTAAACAACTTGTTATCATATCCATTGCCAGTCCTTCGATGTACTACTCTCCAAACGTGTTCTGCAATATGTGGCCTCTGAACTGCGTTCCTTGCTCTTTTTTCTATCTTTTGAATTCATTATTCTGATTTGAATACTGTTTTATATTCATTATGGCATCAATTTGCCTCTTTCATTTTTATTCTTTTTCAAATGCAGATTGCTCCAAATTCTGTCAGTTTTTTCTCAAGATCTTTTAGTTATCCTTTTCTTTTCTCTCTCCATTTTCCAGTTACACCACTTTTTAAGGAAGCACTGAAAGTGCTCCTTTACATCTACTTGTAAGATGAAAATGTACCTTCTTTATGTTTAAAAATTCATCCTTTTTAAGAGGAGGTGTGCTGTATGAATGTAGGGAGAATGCCTTTCTATATCTCAGTTATCCTCAAAAGACCAGAAATTTTAAGTGTTTTAATGAAAAAAATGGTGATTGGAAATATTATACTGCTTAGGCTTCATTTATTTTGTGGAAAATATTTTTTGGTCTTTTTCTCATTTGCTGATGGTTCATGTGAATTGAGTTGCTGGAAAAAATTTTGGGATTAAAAAGAAAATAAAGCAATTTTTTAGGAAAATTACTTCCTGCATTTCAAATTGGAACTAATTTTTTTCAGGACTTGTACGAACTTATTTTACAATGAGGAATTTACCATAAAATGGTGAGTCACCACCAATTTTTGTTGAAATCTGTTCAACCTTCTTCCTTCTTCCATTTTCGCCACTTTGTGCAATTAAAAGTAAATATGATGTGAAGTCTTTGTAAGTATAAACATTAACTTCCATTTGATTTTTGTTGTTGCTACTAAACAGTTGGAAAAAAAATATCTCCAGAAAGTTTCAAGAGACAATTTCCACGAACATTTGGAGCCTTTGTTACCATATTGTGTGTTGCACACTTGGGTTTAGGTGCTAACAAATTCAAAGTTAATATCTATATGGGAATGCTGATAAGCTCAATTGCGATATGGTGCAGTGATTCATTGAAAAGAAATTGTAATTTAGACAAGTGTGCATTAGAAATGTGTTTGAAATCAAAATTTGTAAATTTCAACATAATGTCAAATTCAAATACATCATCTTTTGAGATTCACATCTATCCAAATTTAGGCTTACTGTATTTGCTTCCCCCTGTCACAGGGGCCTTTTTTTCTGTTCCTTTCCTCTAAGACTGCATATTGCTCAGTTCAGTTGAATTGAATTTAACAGGATTTCAATTTGGAAAAAACATCAAATGACCATCAGTCAGTGAGTGCCACCGGCAAAGACATCTCCTCTGATCAATCATTCACATCAGAAAGTGAATCATCTCGCTCAATCCCAGAGGCCCAGCAGTGCATGTCATTGTACTTTGCCCTTTGCACAAAGGTTTTATTTTTATTTGGTGCCTGCCTTCTTATTTCTACTTTCTAGTCATTAGAAGTTGAAGTGTTTGTAACCAGTATTTGTTTGTAAAATCTGATCATCTCCAATGTTTCTTTCGTTTATTAATGTTTGACTTGTGTAATCTGATTGACAGAGACACTCCCTATTTCGCGAGATTTTTCTTATTTATAAAAACACTTCAAAAGCAGTTAAGCAGGTTTGTTGATTTATGTTTTGCTTAACAAGAGAATTATAGTCCTTTGCTCTCTGCCGTGAGCTTCATCTTCTTATCAGTTGTGTGGTGCAGGCAGTTCATCGCCATATTCCCATACTAGTCCGCACAATGGGATCATCATCTGAACTTCTTGAAATACTTTCTGATCCTCCAGTTGGAAGTGAAAATCTTCTGACGCAGGTATTGTAATTTTATGTACATTGTACTCAATCCCACGAAAGAAATAATATTGACTCTCTGTTTCACTCTCTCTCCCCCTCTCTTTTTTGATCAGGTTTTACAAACACTGACAGATGGGATAGTTCCTCCTCCGGAATTATTGTTCACCATAAAGAAGTTATATGATTCAAAACTAAAGGTATTAAAAATTTGGTTTTCTAAGGTACAGTTGTAGTATCTGTTAATGTGTTTGCTTTTGATTTGTTCCAGGATATAGAGATTCTGATTCCAGTGCTGCCATTCCTACCAAGAGATGAGGTTTCCTCCAATTCATACTCTGAATGCAAATGCATCTTCTCTTATCTTATGCATATGATGCTGAAGAATTTTGGGGAAAATTTTGAGTATTCTTGTATTTCACTCTTAATCTTTACAATTGGTGTACATGACTATTTATACACAGAGAATCATATCTAAACAGGAAGCAAATAATCAAATAATAATTACAGAGATAATTAAGGATCCTAATCAGATCAAATCAAATCTCTAGAATCAGCTAGGATTAGTAAATAAGTCAACACTCTCCCTCAAGTTGGTGCAAAGATGTCACACACGCCCAACTTGCAAATCAGATTATGGTAGATCTTGTTGTTAAGTCCTTTAGTAAACACATCCGCAAGTTGCCCCGTAGAAGTCACATGAACTAGGCTCAAGATACCGTCTGTTAATTTTTCTTTAATGAAGTGCCGATCAATTTCAATGTGCTTGGTTCGGTCATGTTGGACTGGATTTTGTGCTATACTTATAGCAGCTTTATTGTCACAATACAATGTTATCTTGTCTCTCTCGAACAATCTCAACTCTTCCAATAACTTCTGCAACCATAAGAGTTCACATACTCTTGTTGTTAAGTCCTTTAGTAAACACATCCGCAAGTTGCCCCGTAGAAGTCACATGAACTAGGCTCAAGATACCGTCTGTTAATTTTTCTTTAATGAAGTGCCGATCAATTTCAATGTGCTTGGTTCGGTCATGTTGGACTGGATTTTGTGCTATACTTATAGCAGCTTTATTGTCACAATACAATGTTATCTTGTCTCTCTCGAACAATCTCAACTCTTCCAATAACTTCTGCAACCATAAGAGTTCACATACTCTTTGGGCCATTGCTCTGTATTCTGCTTCCGCACTTGATCGAGCAACAACACTTTGTTTTTTGCTCCTCCAGGTGACAAGGTTCCCCCCACAACTGTGCAGTAGCCAGAGGTGGATCTCCTGTCATCGAGAGATCTTGCCCAATCTGCATCTGTAAAAGTTTCAATTCGAAGATGACCATGTTTGGAGTAAAGAAGCTCTTTCCCTGGCGCAGACTTTAGATATCTCAAGATGCGAAGTACAGCTTGCATATGAGTCTCGCGAGGGTCATGCATGAATTGGCTGACTAAGCTAATAGCATAGGCTATATCCGGTCGAGTGTGTGAGAGATAAATCAACCTTCCTACCAATCTTTGATATCTTCCAATATCCACGGACTCACCAGTTCCTGCTTTCAGCTTGTGATTGCTTTCAATGGGAGATTCTACTGGTTTACACCCCATCATACCAGTTTCTTCCAAAAGATCCAGAATGTACTTTCTTTGGGAGATGAAAATTCCTTTTTCTGATCTAGCCACCTCGATACCTAGAAAATATTGCAGTTTTCCCAGATCTTTGATTTCAAATTCCTGGGCCAATAACCTCTTTAGTTGAGCCATTTCCTCTTTGTCATCACCTGTCACCACTGTATCATCAACATACACAATAAGAAGGGTGATCTTACCCTTATGATGTTTGATAAACAGAGTGTGATCAACATTGCTTTGTTGGTAACCAAAGGACAGCATGGCTCTGCTAAACCTGTCAAACCAAGCTCTGGGAGATCGTTGTAGCCTATACAAAGCCTTTTTTAACCTGCACACCTTTCCTTGTGTCTTCTCATCAGCGAACCCAGGAGGAATTTCCATGAACACTTCTTCCTCTAAATCTCCATGGAGGAAAGCATTCTTCACATCAAACTGTTACAAGTCCCAGTCCAAGTTAGCTGCGCAAGATAACAAAACTCTAATTGAGTTCATTTTTGCAACTGGGGCAAATGTCTCTTGGTAATCCACTCCATAGGTTTGGGTGAATCCTTTAGCAACCAATCTGGCCTTAAACCGTTCAATTGTGCCATCGGCTTTGTGTTTCACAGTGAATACCCATTTACAACCAACGAGTTTCTTCTCAGGTGGGAGAGTGACAAGCTCCCAAGTCTCATTTTTAGCCAATGCTTTCATCTCTTCAATCATTGCTTTCTTCCATTTAGGATCTGCAAAAGCTTTCTTCCAATCCTGTGGAATAGACACAGAGGAAATAGACAAGGCAAAGGCTCTATAGGAAGGAGATAAAGATTCATAAGAAACAAAGTTAGAAATAGGGTGTTTAGTGCAAGATCTGACCCCTTTTCTTTGTGCAATAGGTTTATCTAAGTCATTGAAACATTCAAGAGTTGTGGGTAACTCACCAGAAGAAAGAGTTGTGGGTAACTTCATCAGAAGAAGATTCATGACTGGGTAACTCACCAGGAGAAGATTCTCGACTCTGAGTAGACTGCATAATGGCTTCTTCTGCCTTGTCTCTCCTTGAATACCTTCTCAAATCTGGCTTGTCCAAACGACCAGTACTCTCTCCCTGATTGGACATCTCTCCCTGTCTACTAGAACTCAAACTTTCTAGTTGAACCATATCATTCAGAATCACAGAATTCGGGATCACCTCTTCTTGCTCATTATTCTTCCCTTGAAGAGGTGAGTGGGTGGTGCTGAAGTAGGGTTCAGTTTCTCGGAAGGTAACATCCATGCTAACGAAGTATTTCCTAGAGGGAGGATGATAACACTTGTATCCTTTCTGTGTTGGAGAATACCCAACAAACACACATTTAAGGGCCTTGGGATCCAGTTTTCCTGCCGTCCTAGTATGGACAAAGTAAACACACCCAAATACTTTTGGTGGAACAACGTATGAATTCTTCCCTTGTAGAATCGCCAAAGGACTCATAAAGTCAAGGGTCTTGAGAGGCATTCTATTGATAAGATAAGCAGATGCAAGAATTGCATCTCCCCAATATGCTTTGGGTAGATTCATGGTGAACATAAGAGATCGAGCTACCTCCAATAGATGCCTATTTTTCCTCTCAGCAACGCCATTTTGAGCACTAGTATAAGGACAACTAGTCTGGTGTATTATCCCATTACTCTCCAAATAAGCAGAAATGCTACTATCCATGTATTCTCTTCCATTGTCAGTTCTCAAAATTTTTACCTTAGTATCAAATTGAGTACAAACCATCTTATGAAAGGATTGAAAACAAGAAAAGACATCACTTTTAGCTTTAATCAAATAGACCCAAGTCATTCGAGTACAACAATCAATAAAGGTGACAAACCATCGATTACCAGACAAGGAGACAGTTTGAGTAGGCCCCCAAACATCAGAATCAATAGTCGCAAAAGGAATTTGACTTTTATTATGACTCAAAGGATAGGATGTTCTAGTGTGTTTAGCATACTCACAAGCATCACAAAATAGAGAATCAAACTGAGTTCTAGCAAACAAATTAGGATAAAGTTTTTCTAAGGCAAAGAATGATGGATGCCCTAACCGTCTGTGCCACTGTATTATTTCCTGATTGACATTCTTATTTTCTCCAAAACAGGCTTGAGATATCGAAGAACCTGGATCACCCTCCAACATATATAAGCCATCATGCAGTCTACCATTGCCAATCCTCTTTCCTGTGTGAAGATCCTGAATAACACAATGATCAGGAAAGAATTCAATTTTACAATTAAGGGCATTTTATAGCACTAACATATAAAAGGTTGACAGGAAAGTGGGGAACATGGAGGACAGATGATAATTTAATATTGGATGTGCAAATAACAGAACCTGTTCTGGATATGGGAGTAAGAGAGCCATCAGCAATTTTGACACTATCTTTGGTTAGGGAAGGAAAATAATTGAGAAAGCCTTTAGAAGAACTTGTCATGTGTCTATTCGCACCAGAATCGATAATCCATGGAATATTATGAAGAGATGAAGCATTACCTGACTTTACAAAGTCAGATGTGGCACTAAAGAATGAGGAATCAAAGTTAGGAATCGAGACTGTTTTACCTTCTGCTATCGACACCCTTTTACCTTCTGTCATTGACACCCTTTTATCTTCTGCCATGATAAAGGTTTATAAATTGTGACAGAATAGGAGGTATCCAAGGTTGTACACACAAGATAGTCCAATCGATTCACCAAAAAGACCGGGTAGCAGCACGGGAAGGCCGGAAAGATGATCGGAATCATCGCCGGAGTGATCGGAGCAGCAAAGTAGTGATAGACGATGAGTCACGCGTCGGGAAGCGATGAGTCACGCGCTGGGAAGCGACGGGTCACGGGCCGGGAAGGGGTGGCGCGTGAGCCTCACGCGCAGGCTTTTCCGGCGTCGGAGCTGGTCGATCGGCCGGCGGCAGTCCGGCGGTTCTCCTGGTGCCGGCGGTGAGAGATTGAGAGGCTCCTAAATGGGTTAGTACCAAAAAGGTAGATCTAGGGTTTTAAAACCCTAAAGAGGAAAAATTGAATTTGGACCCAAAAAATCAGGAAAAGGCTCTGATACCATGAAGAATTTTGGGAAAAATTTAGAGTATTCTTGTATTTCACTCTTAATCTTTACAATTGGTCTACATGACTATTTATACACAGAGAATCATATCTAAACATGAAGCAAATAATCAAATAATAATTACAGAGATAATTAAGGATCCTAATCAGATCAAATCAAATCAAATCTCTAAAATCAGCTAGGATTAGTAAATAAGTCAACAGATGCCAGTATATATCTTTGTATCTATAATGTATTGGCTTCTGATAGAGTTAGGAACTTACTGAAGAGCTGCAAGAGACAGAAATGGAAAAATATTTGTATTGTGCTTTTTAGTAATTGTTGAATCCCACATTGGTTGTGGAAAGGGGTAATGTGCCCCTTATATAGGCTATAGGCACTCCTTCCCTTGAGCTAGCTTTTGGGGTGAGTTAAATCTGGCCCAAATTTAATAGTAATCAAGAACTCGATTCCAGGAATATCTCCCAATTAACAAGGTAAGCCCCAGCCTAAGCAGAAAGAAGAAGAAAATACATAGCATGCCTCTCTCCTCTTACTATACTTATTTATACACATCCTCACTAGCTGTCCTGTTCTTGTATTCGAGATTCCTGGGAACTAATTTCTACTATTTTGCCAAGTGTCCTTCTTTGTCCAATTCCCCAGCCCTTGCTTTGTTATTTCTGAATCGTTTCCTGTAATAGACCCTCAGCAGAATGGCCTTTGGGCTTGGGTTCATAATCTGATGAGGAACGGCCTTGTCCTCAAGGTTGAAATTAGAAAATTGAACATAATCGAAATAGTTCATCCAAGAAGCATCCTCAGAAGTTCTGTTCTTCCATTTAACTAAGAGTTGTTGTATGGCTTGGCCTTGACCAGATTGAATGCGACTATCAAGGATAGCTTCAGGTTCACAATTGTCTTCCATTATTTCCAATCCCTTCGGAATCTCAGTTAAAACCGGGTGTTGGCCATTTTTTTTTTCAGCCGAGAAACATGAAAAACTGGGTGTATTTTAGATTCTAGTGGCAATTGCAAACGATATGCGACAGGTTCTACTGCGAAAATAATACATAATACGGAAGGGATCAAAATACCTAGCAGCTAATTTTTTATTGATAGGGCCATTCAAAGAGCTTTGTCTGTGTGGTCTCAGTTTGAAAAAAAACAGAGTCCCCGACATTGTAGTGAACTTCCCTTTGATGTTGGTTGGATGCCCTGATCATTCTTTGTTGTGCCCAGCTGAGATTGTAAGCAAGCTGCTTTAATAACTCATCTCTGGTTTGTAGTTCTTGGGCCAATTCTTCCGAAGTAAGGCAGCGGAAATATGTTTCTAATCCCCTATTTAACACTTCAATCTGGCCATCAGATTTTGGATGATAGGCTGTGCTCATATCCAACTGGGTGCCTTGAAGTCTAAACAATTTTGTCCAGAAATTATTGAGGAATATAGGGTCTCGGTCGTTGAATATGGACTTGGGAATTCCATGAAGTCGGACCACTTCTTTTACAAACACAATTGCCACCATTTTTGCTAAGTAGGGATGACTAGGAGGAAAAAAGTGTCCATATTTGATAAAACGATCAACCACAACCAAAATGGTATCAGGACCTTGGGATTTTGGATGAAATCCATAGAAATATCCTTCCATACACTATTCGGGATAGGAAGCGGCTGAAGCAATCCCGCCGATGAACTGGTCTCATACTTGTGTTTTTGACAAACCAAATATTCAGCCACGTACTTCTAAACAGTTATCATCATTCCAGGCCAATATAAATTTGCTACATTTCTTTGATATGTTCTAAATGCATTGGAGTGTCCTTCCGAGGGAGAGTTATGGAATTTATGCAACAGACATGGAATACAAAAAGAGGATGAAGGGATAACAAGTTGGCCCTTATAGAATAACCGATCTTGCACCAAGGAATATGGAGTATATCTTGAGGTTTGACTTTTAAGCCTTTGAATGATTGTCAACAGTGAGTATCCTGCTCAATTTCCTTAACAACAACAGCCCAAGCAATCCATTGAGGTGAAGATAGTAAATTTAATTCTATGTCTTTCATGTTTCCGAGATAAAGCGTCTGCTGCAGAATTGGAAGAGAGCCAGGTTTGTATACTATGGAAAAATCATACCCCAACAACTTGATTGCCCATTTCCTTTGTGCTAGAATAGTAATATGTTGATGCAAGAGGTACTTCAAACTGCTTTGATCAGTGAAAACTAGAAACTTTCGGCCTAATAAATAAGGTCTCCAATGGTGTACAGCTAAGACTAGGGCCATCGATCTCTTTCATACGTGGATTGAACTTGGAAATGAGATGAAAGAGCTTTGCTGAAATATGCAATTGGTCGATGCTCTTGCATCAAAACAACACCAATTCTTGATCCAGAAGCATCGCATTCCAACATAAATTGTTTGGAAAAATCTGGAATTGCGAGAACAAGAGAAGTAGTCAAGGCTTGCTTAAGTGTTTCAAATGCGGTTTGAGTTTCGGCTGTCCACTGCAATCTTCCTTGGCCTTCTTTCTTGAGCAGTTGAGTCAGTGGTTTGGCAAGCACCCTATAATTTCTAATAAACCGTCGGTAATAGCCGGTTAATCCAAAAACCATTTGACTGCTATTAATGACTTCACCGTAGGCTAATTTAGAACCTCATAAACCTTTAAAGGATCCATAGCCACCCCTATGGATGAAACAACATGCCCTAAATATTTAATCATAGTACTTCCAAATGAGCTTTTCTTCCTGTTGATGAAGAATTGGTTGTTCAATACAAGCTGTAGGATGGTCTTTAAATGGACTAAATGACCATGTTTTACCGTATATAAAAATGTCGTCGAAGAACACAAAAACAAACCGTCGAAGGTAAGGGCGAAACAGATAATTTATTGTGGCCTGAAATGTTGCTGGAGCATTGGTTAAGCCGAAAGGAATTACCACAAACTCAAACTCATAGTGTCCTAAATGAGTGCGAAAGGCTGTCCTGAAACCTTGATTTGATGATAGCCGGATTTGAGATCTAGCTTTGAAAAATAATGTGCTCCAATCAGTTCATCTAAAAGCGTATGGGGATCGATCAAATGTTTAAGATGTGATAATCTACATAAAAACGCCAACTCTTATCTTTCTTTCGTACCAGTAGGACTACGCTGGAGAATGGACGGGAATTTGGGCGAATAATTCCTTCAATCAACATCTCAGTAACCATCCTTTCTATTTCATCTTTTTGAAAATGCCCATATTGATAAGCCTTGACATTAACAGCAGTGGTACCCACAGATAAAGGAATGATGTGATCAGTAGGCCTTGCTGGTGGAAGAGACAAGGATTTGCAGAAAAGTGGATTAAAGTTGACCAAGAGCGAGTCAATCTCTGTCTGTTGGAACTCAATGATCTCAGTGTTGAACAAGCAAAATTTCTCCATATTTGTCCTTTGCCACAAAAAAACTGAATATTCGATATCTGCCAGTTTATGTAATATGCAGATATGCTTGCCTTTGTTTGAGAACCCTTGCCACTGAGAGTAATAGATTTGTGCTGGTAATTTAACGTCATCTCCATGATAAGCCAATTAACTTTGACTTCCCCCAAGGTTTGTAGCCATGCAATCCCAAGAACTAGATCAACCCCTCCTAAAGGAAAAATGAAACAATCAGCCAAAATCTGCATGTTTGCCAAGTTCACAGAAATTGCTCGACATACTCTTGAGGATTCTACTCTGGGTCCATCTCCTAATCGAACCCAAAAAAGAGGAGTCGCTTCAATAGGTAGATTCAATTTTTTAGCCAAGGTGCTCGAGATAAAATTATAACTTGCCCTGCTGTCAATCATAATCGAGATCGGATGACCGGATATTTGCCCATGTAATTTCATAGAGTTGGGAGAAGAAATACCTCCCACCGAAAAGAAAGAAAGTTCCATGGCAAAGAAACTAGCTTCATCGATAATATGGACCACGGGAGAAACACTAGAAGGAGGAGAATCAGAATCTAAATCTGGTGGGGTGGGTTCATCATCACTAACAATCAAGGCTCGCAAGGTTTTGTTGGGCACTTATGCATGGGGTGGAAAGGTTGTTTACATTTGTAAATAGAGGCCTTTGGCTCTTAAATCAAGGAACTCTTAGTGAGAATAGTGCCTTGTACCCCTGAAACGAGGAGAAGGTCGAGAAGAATGAGGTGAGGAAGGCGGTTGTGAGGAAGGCAGTGGTAGGGATTTTGGTAGAGGGGGTGACAGAATGTGGGGAAGGTAGGGACTGGGTTGGTGAAATATAGGTGATTGGGTTGGGCTTATAAACTGAGTTATTGACCTATGTCTTCACTCAATGGTAAAAGGAGAAGCCCACCAATGGACACCATCTCCTGTTGGCTTGCCGTGGATAGGAGAAGGCTGGAAAAATTGCAGTTCTGTCTCGATATCTTGAGCAAGAGTCATCGTTCTGGAAATATTGAGTGTTTCATGAGAACAGATTCTAACTCGAATTTCATCCTTGAGTCCGCTTAAGAAAAATTTCATATATTGTTGATCAGTCAAACAACTAAATTCATTGATATAGTCATCGATGGAGGTATGCTGCAGGACGGTCGCCAATCATTCATATGGATTGATACGGCGATCTCCGCCATAGCAAAGTAGGAGTTCTTGAATAAATTAATTCCATGAAAAAGTGGCATGATATTAGCGTAACCAATGCATCCAATGTAATGCAGCCTCTTCCATACAAACAAAAATGAGTTGGACTTTCAAATTTTCAGAAGTTTGATGAAGAGTGAAATATTGTTCAGTCCAAGCAATACATCCCACGGGGTCATTGCCATCAAAATTTGGGGGTTCAATCTGCTATCGAGGAATAGAGGTGTTGCCGGAGGTCGGGGAAGGGTGAGAAGTAGTAGCATCCTCTGTTATAGCTTTCCCACGAGACATGGAAATGATGAGTGATTTCAGCCTATCAAATCTTTTCTCTTGTTCTGCTTTAAAAGTGGAAAAACGTTGATCTTGATTGATCTTGAGGGTGGCAAACAGGGCTTCCATATCATGTAAGCTCCTCTCCATTTGATCTACTCGTCCCTCCATTCTGGTTTTGGTTTTGGGCATGGGGGAAGAGCTCCGGTAGGTCAGACCAATTGATAGGGTTAGGAACTTAATCAAGAGTTGCAAGAGACAAAAATGGAAAAATATTTGTATTGAGCTTAGAATTCGATTCCAGGAGTATCTCCCGACTAACAAGGTTAGCCCCAGCCTAAGCAAAAAGAAGAAGAAAATACATAGCATGCCTCTCTCCTCTCACTATACTTATTTATACACACCCTCACCAGCTATCCTGTTCTTGTATCCGAGATTCCCGGTAACTGATTTCTACTATTCTGCCAAGTGTTCTTCATCTAATTCCCCAGCTTCCAGCCCTTGCTTTGTTATTTCTGAATCATTTCCTGTAATAGACCCTCAGCGGAATGACCTTTGGGCTTGGGTTCATAATCTGATCTCTAACAGCTTCTATGCATGACATTACAGTTTTGTCTTCTGTTATCTTTCATGGTTTACTTTTTCTTCCCCATATTCATGCAAACTGTTGCATTATAAATTTAGTTCCTAACTGGAACATGGAGATTTTTGCTATTGGGTCTTATGCGATAGTATGATCAACTAATTCAAAATTCCTTCTTTTTTCTTTTTTTTTTTCCTTTTTTCCCCCAAACATTCATATTTGTCCAAAGACAGGTAAAACCTTTCCATTGAACTTTCCCGTCTCACCTCTGATTCATTTTAGTAAATTTGATCCTTCGACATTAGTTGATCTCTGCTATGGAATGTCAGCTGTGCATATTTGTAAATTGTTTACTCCTCTGTAGTTTAGATTCTAGGGCATATAAATTCCTAAATATGACACGACTATAGTATCTATTTATATCAAGATCGTTGTAATAGTATAATATACAGAAATTTATCCATTGCAATCCCTATAGTGTGGCTACACGTAGTTACATGTAGCTGGGCAGTTCTGCACATTAGAATAATGGAGTTTCATGACTACTACTAGATAGTAGATATGACAAAGAATGTTTGAAAACCACAATATAGTCTAATATGATAACCAGTGAATTGTGCTGGTCCTATTACTTGCTTGGTGGTAAGCAAAATTAATTGTGAATTCTTGCACTTGAGTCAATATTGTGATGTTTTCATGAAAATATATTTTGTTTACTTCTGGTATTGGGAAAGGCAATGTTGAGGGATACATTTTCGAAGAAACTGGATTGCAGCTGATGAAAATTTGGGCGACTGTTAAGTCAGAAGGATAGTAGGTGAAGAATTTTGGGGGGAATTTTTTATTCTATTCTAATTGAATTGATCTTTACAAGGTTTGAGTATTTATAAACAAAGAATCAATCTAAATTAGGAATATTTACAATAAGAATAAAATCCCTTAAATCAAGTCTAATTCCCAATTTGAATCCTCCTAATTAGTAACATTCTATGTTGGTCAACGGTAGGTATCCTTGTTAGAATCTAGAATACAAAGGTCAATGCACAATATGAATCAATTTCAAGCCCTTTACCATATTCATGTGGGATTTCACAACTACCCTTCTGATGTTGGCTCAACAAGAATGGATGGGCTGTAAGCCTGTAACCCAGCACGTAAACATATCTTTGGAGTTCTGGCAAACCAATTCAGCTGTGGTACTATGATAGAGAATTCAACCAGAGGTTTAACTTTTGGGTGGAGAATCTGGAGATGTTGATGTGAGAGTGAGACTACCAACTTGGTCATTCTCTGAATTTTTGTTTTAACCACATGATAGATAACCACAAGCTGTCTGTATCTCAAAATGGCCAACTACGCTGGGGGCACCCATTTGATGTTATTTTTAACTCATGGAAACTTCACACTCACGATTGTGATGCTGGGGGTTGATTGTATTTAGTGTCAATAGGATAGGTTAAGATAGTTAAGTTGCGCAATTTTTCTGCTAATAATGCTGCATAATTTCTGGGTTGGCCTTTCTGCCAGTTGCGCATAATATATTATTAAGTCGTAGTCTGTCAATTCTCTTTTCCTTTAATGTAATTGAAATGTTATTTCTTGCATTGCACACACTTTTCAGGTTATTCCTTGGCATTGATTTTTTTTGTTTTAAATTTTTGGAATTTGCCATGAATTATTTTTGTTGCTAATTTTTCAGGTTTTGATGACCTTTCCCCATCTTGTGAATCTTCCTCTGGACAAGTTCCAACCTGCCCTTGCACGTATACTACAGGTATCTCATAAAAATAAAATTAATCCACAATTTTTATCATTATAGAACAGTAAAAGAAAAACAAAATTACTAAAGTTAAACATTGTTTGTTGTCAACCCTGAAATCAATCTACAAAATTCCTTTCTCATTTTCTTGACAAACAAAAAAACATAAAAATAAAATTGATCCAAAAATTTTATCATTGTACAAAAATAAAAGGAAAAAAATATTGACGTAAAAGACTATCTATTATCAAACCCTGAAATCAATCTACAAATTCCTTTCCTCTTTTTCTTAACAAAAAACAAAGTATAATTTGTATGCCTATTTTCCTTTCCGGTTTTTTTTGGGCTTGTTTACAGCATCCATAGGAATTTTTTAATGATATTCGGGCAAGCATTATATAAGTTATGAAAATTTTCAACCAAAATGTTATGCTAATTATATTATACGTGTATTCCTAACTTTCTTGTATATGTTTATTCTTCATTTGTTAGCATGGAATATTTAATATTAGCATAGAATATTTAATTAATCTGCATTTTCAATAACTATATTTTAGTGAAAAAGACTCCAAGCTCTACTAACCAAATTGAGATTTTATTTATGAATGAAAGTTTGAATTTTAGTATGTGTATATAGAAATTGCATAGACAAAACTTAAATATGACAGCAACAAAAAGGGAAAAAAACTTAAAATAAATAAAAAAAATTATAAAATAATGAAATATAAACAAAACAAAAGTTATTAAAAAAAAAACTCAATTGTACAACTCTTGCTCATTAAGCTCCTATGACCCTACACTGTTTGGCGTCATTAGTTGGACTAATATGACTTTTGCCTTAGTGAGTTTAGTGAACACTTTGTAGGTAAAGTGAGTGTTAGTTTTAGGTTCAGATACGATAGTATCACTAAGTTATTGTACTATTACACTATAATTAATGACTCTTAATATTTTATGCTACATCGCTTAGAGACAATGATGAAAAACAATGGTAGAAAAATTAATCAAAAAGCTGTTTTTATAGGATATTCAGGGTCAAGTCCAAATCAGAGTTAAGTCTAATATCGGACATTAATTGAATCCCAATACCTTCTGAATAACTTAGATCTAGTATTTTCTTCTTCTTCTTAATTTATAATATATTAATAAAAATGTTATTGAAAATTGAAAGAATGAATAAATTGCTTTTAATCCCAATAAGAAACTATTGTATATTATTTAAACGGGTGCCCAATACCAGTATTCCATTATTTGATTGTAATATAATCATAATTGTATATTGATAAGAGTTTAATTTTGTTATTATAATTCCTTTGGTAAATCTATAAACTTAAATCTTCTACTTTTTGGTCAACTCAGAAGTTCTCCTTGCCATTTGTACTTATATTACAAATAGCAATTATGATTAAACTTGTCCAAATATAATCATAATTGCGCTTGTGTGACAATTTATAATTAAACTTGTCCAAATCACAATTTCTAGAATTTCTTATTCTTATGTTATACTGAATTACATAAGGATCCTCGATGTGAGCTAGTTAATGTGCATATGATAGAAAAATTATAATGTTATGTTTGGATGAAAGTTTTCGAGAAAGGAATTTACTTATAATTTTAGTTTAAATTTTTTTGAATGAAAGTTGGTCCATTCTTTAATTTATTAGATTCCTAAATGAAGATTGAATTGATAAATTTCATTCTGAATTTATTTGAGATGGGTTTAAAATTTATTGGGTATTACACACTCAAATAAAGTTTCTCCATACTTTTCTAAGCCGGCACAGTGATGAATTGAATTGATCAATCTATGTATTATCAAATACAAATATCTCAATGTTAAATTCTTCCGTTCAAACATAAGTTAATGGGAGACATATCAAGGTATTCATCTTTACTGGAATTACTCACACATATGCTTATGTATTGGTGTTTCTTCACGGTCATCTGTTTATTTTCTTGTAGCCATATAAGCATTTTCTATCAATTTTCAGCATTTTCTGCAAGCTTCTCTTTTGTTTTTCTTTCAACTGTCTTAGTCTCGTTAATGTCCTTTCTTCTACTTTTTAGTTGTAAAATATGTGCATGGCCCCCATATTTTTCATGAATTCTTAATAGAAATAATTATGCTCGCTTCCATCACTGATTATTATATTTACCTTTTTACAGAATTGCTCAATCCATTTACACTGTAAAAGACACTTAGATAAAAAAGGAAGATACTTAATGTCCAATATTTAGGTTACCAGGTCCACAACCCAAAAAAAATGAAGTAATAGATGAGACTGCAACTCATAGAATCAAAACAAGGTAAATGATATGCGAGCATAAGATCCTTGACATAGTGAAATATATAAGTCTATAAAATTGTGGTGCAGGCTTCTATGTTATATGAGAATGAATGTTTAACATCTAATCTAAGGCATAACATATGAGAGAGATATGGATGTTAAAATGGATGTTTTGTATTACGATAAAAAATAAGATAGGAATGGTCACATCTTCCAATGAGGGCATGAAGCACACATTGGGGATAGAATGATGAACATCGATTATGATAGTTTGATCATGTTACCAGTGTATTATCCAGCGTAGAGAATCAAATGTTCCAGTGAGATGTGATAAATTTGTGGTGGATGGAATGGGAAGAGAAACATAGAGACCTAAAATTTATATGGATTGTTGTGGTGTAGGTGTCAAATAAAACTGAATGACGAAAAAGAATCCATACAGCTGGCTCTACCTAGATTTTGATTAAAGCTTGGTTGTAAAATCTGCCTGGTTTAGTTGAAGGCCTTATTTATTGTCAATTGAAGTTTGTGCAACTTGATGTAGGGATCACCTCACTCTGGTCCCGTGCTCACTCCAGCTGAAGTGTTAATAGCTATTCATGGAATTGATCCTGACAAAGATGGAATTCCCCTGAAGAAGGCATGTCTTATACCCTTTGTTTTTCCTTTGTCCTACCAAATGAACTTGCGCAAGTGCAAAATTGACACTTACTTCTATGTTTAGGTTACAGATGCATGTAATGCTTGTTTTGAGCAACGGCAAATATTTACTCAACAAGTTATTGCGAAAGTTTTGAATCAGTTGGTCTGTACACCTTTTACTTTTTTCTTCACAATGCAAATTTCTATTGTCTATAGCTGATCTTATGATGAAAACAAGGCTCTCTACTGCAGGTTGAGCAGATTCCTCTTCCTTTGTTATTCATGCGAACGGTATTACAAGCTATAGGTGCTTTCCCAGCACTGGTAAGAAAATTAAAATTGAAGTTTTACTTTGGTTTCTGGAAAAATCAATGGTTTTAATCTGATTGAGTAATTGTTAAGTGAAAAAGCATTTGAATTAAGGGTACAGGTTAAATGTAAATCCTTTTGAGGAAGTTATCATTTCATTTGAAACGAACTGAAACAAATATGTGTGCATGATGGTGTTGCCAATGCTCAAGATGGTTAAGAAGATGTTCTTCTTTACTCAGGAAATGAGAAACTGGGTCATAGGTTTTATCTACTGGCCCTAGTTAAGTTCGGTTGCCTTCCTTTCGAAGAGGCACACTCACCTGGCTCTTTTAAATTTAATATATTTGCAGAAGATACGTGGGACTTCCTATTAAACCTGCAGTTTAATTGTTGCAGGTGGAATTTATAATGGAGATCCTTTCTCGTCTTGTTAGCAAGCAGGTGAATATTTTATCATATATTACTGGCAATTTTATGGTTCACAGGTATCCTCTTTATTATTATTGATTTAATTGGCTCTTGCAGATATGGAAATACCCAAAGTTGTGGGTAGGATTTTTGAAATGTGCACTCTTGACAAAGCCTCAGTCATTCAGTGTGTTGCTTCAGGTGTGTTCTGTTATATTTTCTCTCTGTGTTTAGATTATATCCGTTTTAAACTATATTGCATTGTCAACCAAGGGCATGCTATAAACACCCCCCTCTGATTCTTCACATATGTAGTTTATCTTTTTATAAGATGTTATATGTTAGTGAAAGCTTCCTAACAATAGTTGTAATACAAAACTACGAGGGAAAACTTGGTTGGAATAGCCAACTTGTTGATTTATAAAGTGAGAGTGAGAGAAATATGGGGTTAAGAGCTCATGACTCTTGCGATTCTCATCACTTAAATCCTTAAATTTTTCTAGAGAGTGGTATGGGACCGTGGATTTGATATGGATAATCTGTCCAAAGAAAGGTTCATTTTAGGTCATTTTGTTTTTCATTTTGTTTTCATTTTTATTTTCTTGATTTATTTATAATTTGTGATTAAATATAACTCGACACACTTCAAATTCTTAACCTTGAAAAAAGTGCCTGTTGAATTTGTAATTTATTCTTTTGATATGCGTATAATTAGTCTAGAGATAACAATGTTGTGGTAGCTAGCAGCGAAACATATATTTATATTTTAATGGTAATAATATTGAACATCAAAAAACAGAAAAAAGAGAGAATTGTGCTAAAAAAATTCCATTATTCAGGGTTCAATTTCAATTTTAGAATTGAATTTATTCAACTAAGCAAGAAACTGCAAAACAAATTATTTTAATCAAAATATATCTGGTTACCTGATTTTGCAATTACCATAAAATCTCAAACTTACTGAAGCTTACAATTCTGGTAATGAAACTATGCTGACCCCATAGGGGCATGTGGAGAATCACCAACAGAGAAGAGGGGAAGGGTTTGGGTTCAATTCAGTTAATGCAACCTAGCTGAACCTGGAAAAGGGGGAGAGAGAGGGGGGTGTGTGGTTGGGGAGAGGATGAGGAAGAAATTGGCCTTGTCTCATATTTTTATTTAGCTGTATGAGAATGTGGAATATGTCGTTGTAGCTGTTTTTATCCTTTGCATATTTGATTAACCTGTGGTTTTTGTTTTCAGCTACCTCCTCAGCAACTGGAAAATGCACTGAATAGAACTGCTGCTTTGAAAGCTCCTTTGGTTGCTCATGCTAGCCAACCAAACATCAAATCTTCACTACCTAGGTTCAAGAAGATTTGGCCTTTTTTTCACTTTGATTTTATGAAGAAGTTTTTAGATTTCCTAATTTTATTCTGGCACATGACTAGAGAATTCTCATTTCAGGTCTATTCTAGTGGTTCTGGGAATAGCTCCAGATCCACAGGCTTCAAGTCAGGCACAAACAAGTCAAACTCAAACTGGAGATGCTAGCAACTCGGATAAGGACGTGCCGGCAGAGAAATCTAAAGAATCTTCTAGTGCTAGTTGACATGCCTGAGAATTAATTATTACTGGATCAGAAAATTTTGCCTCAAGGGAGTTGACAAGGTTAGTAGCTTTTGGTGCCACCAAATTTCCAGTTCTCAACTACCATGCCATCATCTTCACTCTGTAAATCAATAGGATTTCTAAGAACCAAAGGTAGCCCCGTGTTGTATTATACCCCTAACTGCTTATACATCAGAATACCATTAAATGGAATTGCTGCCTTAGCTGAAGATTTTTGACAATCAGGAAAAGATGTTAGGAAAGCTTTCTAGATGAAGCAAAAGCATGTAGTTAGTGAAATTTTGTTAGTTGAATGAAAAATGACTCTTAGTTGTGTATTTTTCTTTTCTCTTCAATATCATTTCTTCTAAGACATATGTTACTTAGTAGATGTATATTGATTTAATCAAGTATTTCCGATTTGGTTGATGATTTCTGCAAGGTAGTAAACTTACCCCATCATTATTGTAATCAAGAATTTTTCTTTTGAGTTTGGTTATTCTCTCCTTGTTGATTCATTTGAATGTTGAACGAGTTTGTACACCTTGTTATCCCATCAGAATTTAGATTGATGTTCTGTTACTATTTAGTCCCTTATTGGAAAATTTATTAGTTGATTGGTTATTTTTATAAAAAAATTTATTAATTAATCTTTTTGTACCGAGTTATTTTAGACTTTTTATAAAATTTAATAGTAAAATTAACGAAACGAAGAATTGAAGCCAAAATTTTTAATGAAGAAAAAAAGAAAAATATTGTTGATCTTGCGTTGCATTGCTTTATCAATACAATACAATGTTATAGAAAACTCTATTAGTTTTTATAATTCTCAAAACATAATTTTAAGAGGTTTCAATCTCATGGAAATTTCACTTACTGATTTATCATATTTTCCTAAAAGAATTCATCAAATCGGAAAGGTATTAAGGTAATAAATTTGTTATTAAATAATAAAATTTATAAAAATAAAAAACATAAATATGTAAGAGAAATATATATATAAAATGTGAAGTCTTCTTCAATTAGGCTTCTGTAATTAAATTTGCAACAAATTGATAACTCCTGCTTTTTAAAGTCTGAGCAATAAGCACTCACAGCATATAGTCTGATGGCAAGTGTATATAAATAAATTTAATAGATTCTACTCTTCCTATTTCTATTTAAAAAATAAAATGTATAAGTAATAAATACTTTTAAGCTAATGCCATCCAAAATTACTAATATGAATTAAAGTCACGTGGTCTCACTTGAAAATAATTTAAAAAATGTCTAAATTAATAATTTCTTTTACTTTTTAAAATTTATAAATTTTTCATGCCATAATTTTTAATTTTTTGAAATAAACATTGGGGTTATTCTGCCATAATTTTTAACTATTTGAAAAAAATTGAAAATTCCAAAGCAAGAGAGAACATAAAGTCGGGGGCTCAAATCATATATCCATATGATCAAAATAAGTGAAAGGAAGATCAACATCATGACTACAATAAATAGTTGATAACGAAAGTAACTTTCAAAATATTAAAAAAAAGACAAATCACTAGAACTTCAAAATAAAGATGAAGTTTGCATTAATAAGTTTTCATTTATTTACGTTGAAATCGTCTTTACGGCTAAGAAATTTCGAGTTTGAACTTTCAATTGAAGCTAATTGATAAAAAAAAAAAAAAAAAGTTTACAAGTGAAACTGTAACAAATGTTTTGTGTTGTTTATTCTGAAAATGGTGGTAGCGAGAGATTGAGGGTTAAGAAAGAGTATGGATGAAGCTCGCTGATGAGAATTTAAGAGAAGGATGTCAGTGTTATTGGATTTGTGAGAAGGTGGCGATAGTGTGTGGTCGGTGTTATAGTGGAAATAGATATGATGATGCAGCTACAAATAAGGGAGAGTAAGGATAAGGCTTGATAGAAGAAGTTGAAGGGCTTGATGGTGAGAAGCTGACACGGGAATGTGAAAGGAAGAATCACATGAATAAGGGAAGGTTACAAATAGGAAATATAGAGTTAAGGTTTAATTCCAAAAGGCTATAATAAATAGACTTTCAGGTATAAGAAAAATAAGCTATACAAAACATAAAATAAGATAAAAGTCTAAACCCATTTCAATCCACTCAAAACTCTACCTTGCAGGAGGCTAGAGGACTTTCGTCAGCTACTGCTTGGGACATACTGTAAAGGAGGTTAACAAGTTGCCAAAGGAGAAGAAAGAGCATCTTGGAGCACCAGACTTTTAGATCTAAAGCCAAAGCAGATCCTGAATGAACCGCAGAGATGATAATAGAACCCCAAGATTCTTTACATCCAAGTTAGGGGACCTTTCCATAGCCAAAATTGAATTACTGCATACTGAAACACAAGCAGCATTGGGGCCGAGAATAGCCCAACTTTTATCGGTACCTAAAAAGGAGTTATCTTTACAGAAGCAACTAAGACCACAACCTACATGCAACTGACCCAGCATAAATAAGAACCAAAGCCATTTACCCAAACACAGCAAATCAAAGGATTTCCATCCTTGATAACTATAGATATGCTACAAACAAAAAGAAGAATTTATTTATTTACATAATCTCACTCATCCCCTACGCCGGTATTCTCTTATAAGATAATAAAATTAAAAATTAAATATATTTTAAATCATATGTGAACACGATATAAAATAGAAATACACTTGTTAGCCTTCTCTACTCACATTCAATTGACCGTTTGAAAAAATATCAAGTATGATTTTGGAGATCAAATTACAATTTTTTTATGATGAAATTTTTCAAAAATAAAATTAAAAAATATTAATAGTAAGTTAAGGTTAATTTTTTATAATTTTTTTATTTGTTTTAAAGGATGTCTGTAGCCACAAGATATTTTATTCTTTAGATGGATTGATTAATTTCTTTCTAATTTGTGAATAATTTCTTTCTTTCCAATTTGTGAAACTTTGCCTGAATTAATTTAATTTAAAAACTTTCTAAACAAATGCAAAACCTCACTAAATTTTGTGTTTCTGCCTATTATTATTATTATTATTATTATTATTATTATTATAATATCGTAGCCCATTAATAAAACGGATCCAACCCACTAATAAGCGTAAAAGCAAACCAGTTATAAAGGAACAGTGAGATTACTGCCGGAGCAAACTTCCGGTGGCAGGAGGAGAAGAAGAAGAAGAAGAAGAAGAAGGAGAAGGGGAGGAGAAGAATGGGCGTCGACTACTATAGAATTTTACAGGTAGACCGGAATGGAAAAGACGATGATTTGAAGAAAGCTTACCGTAAACTCGCTATGAAATGGCATCCCGATAAGAACCCTAAGAATAAGAAAGAAGCTGAAGCTAAGTTCAAGCAAATCTCCGAAGCCTATGATGTAAATAATCTCTCATTTCCCCTAATCTTATCTGTCACTATTTGTCTACTAGTCAAAAACCCAGAAAGAATTGGGAAATAAAATCCAATTTTTTTGCCTTTTCATGATTTATATTTTGTTCACTTGTTGTTTAAGTGCAGGTTTTAAGCGATCCACAAAAGCGGGCTGTTTATGATCAGTATGGAGAGGAGGGTTTGAAGGGGCAGGTGCCGCCGCCGGGTGCTTCCGGGTTTGGACACGAAGGGGGTTCCACGACGTTCCGGTTCAATCCTCGGAGTGCGGATGATATATTCTCTGAGATTTTTGGATTTTCGAGCCCGTTTGGTGGGATGGGTGACATGGGTGGCCCCCGCGCCACCACGTCAGGTTTTCCAAGAGGTATGTTTGGGGACGATATCTTCTCCTCATTTAGGAGCGCAGCCGGAGAGAGCTCTAATATGCTCCGTAAAGGGGCTGCCATAGAACGGACGTTGCCGTGTAGTTTGGAGGATCTGTACAAGGGAACTACTAAGAAGATGAAGATTTCCAGGGATGTTACTGATTCTACTGGGTAAGCTTGTTACTTTTTCTCTAACACTACATTTCGTAATGCTCTTTTTTCCCCGGACACTTGACAGTTTGGCGGAGGGTACATGCATTTTGGGTTTGTGAATTTTATGACTTGTTGAAAATACCTTGGCTTTAAATTCTAAATTTAATAAGTTATCTTTCCCACATTAACCATTACTTTTTTGAGGTGGATTTTCATGAGTAGGGATTAACTCATTCATTGTTCTTATCCAGAAGGCATTATGTGATTAGGCTGAACACTAGGGGTTAACATGCCAATTCTATGGGCCAAGTCATTGGTTCAATACTTGAAAGGTGAATTCATACAATGCAAGTGGCTTGTAGCCATCAGACTTTGCTGAGTCACATAATTGCAACTGCATCTACCCTCTTACATTTATACAATATGGGCTATGAACTGAGTGAAATTTTAGTTAAAACTACTGGTGTACCGTCCTTAGACTTTATGAGATTGGGATCTTAGTAGATATTAATTGCAATCTTGCTTTGTTAAATTTAGTCTTTGATACTCCAACTCTTCATTTTACCATGCTGTACCTGTGTAGACACGACGCTTTGTGAGATACGGCATAGAATGTGTCCGACGCATATTCGTGCACTCAGACATTTGATGACATATTTATGCATAGTTAATAGAACATTCTTGTACATATACTTTTGTACATATATTTGAGTGACATATTTATGCATAACTAATAGAGCATTCTTTTCTTTCAAATTGAAGGGCATAGATGAAATTAATTATTTAATTGTAATTGATCATCCATTTAGACTATAATTATTAGTTTATTACTATATAACTTTTTTTTTAATTCTAGTTTATTTTATATAACATAGCGTATCCAAACATCCGTGTGTAAACTTAGATCCATATCCCTGTATTTTCTATTTAGAAAGTTGACAAGTGAGACATAGTGATATACACCTATTTTGGACACCTGTATCCGAGTCCAAGTAACATAGAATTTAGTTCCTTTAATGGTTAGGTCCTTTGGTGCTTATCTTGTCAATATTAAGTATTTAATCTATAGTTGCTATATGTGTAGGAATTGCAATAGAAACTAGGTGGATATGGTGTTTTATGTTGTGATGTTTTTTAGTCTGATTACCAGGTGTTATCACACAAGTCACAAGTGCCTTGATTATTGACAAAATAACAATTCTTAAATAAGCAGAATATGGGAGCCTGAAATCTTTTCTTTTTAATATCCATCACTAGTAGCTAATGGTTTTGTTGGCCATGTGATATATGAATGGTTTTAGTTTTGACTTTCTGATGCAGGAGCAGAAAAATTTAGAATAATTTCTCGTCATATTACTTTTTCTTCCCATTCTTCACTTTCCTTTTGCATGTTGTATAGGGATCATATCTTTACATCTATCCATAATGGTTTTTATTCCATTGAGAAAAAGTCATGGATTTATGTTCTCTGTTTACCAGTCCAAATCCGCTGAACATGTCCAACATGTGCTTAAAGGATGATTGACACCTCAATGTGTGTTACAATTTCTTATGTCTGGATAGAAAGTGACCTTTATCCTCTTGGAAGGTTCCTTTATTCACTTACAAGCTTTATTTATTTATTTATTTATTTCGTAGTCCGACTTATCATTTTACCATGCCATACCATACCCGTGTCGACACGACCCTTCATGGGATTTGACATAGAATATGTGTCCAACACATATTCGTGCACTCGGACACTTGAGTGATATATTTATGCATAGTTAATAGAGCATTCTTGTACATGCACTTGAGTGACATATTTATGCATAGTTAATAGAGCATTTTTTTTCTCTCAAGATGAAGAGCATGTATTTAGAAAAAATTAGGTATTTAGTTGTATTTTGAATGATTTTTTTGGTTGTAATTGATCATCCATTTACACTATAATTATTAGTTTGTTACTATATAACTTTTTATTTTTTTATTCTAGTTTATTTTATATAACATAACGTATTCAAGCATCCATGACTAAACTTATATCCATATCTCCGTATTTTCTATTTAGAAAGTTGACAAGTTAGACATAGTGATATACACTCATTTTGGACACTCGTATCTGTGTCCAAGTAACTTAGATTTATTTATTTTGGTTCGGTAATTTATGTGAATATTATTTGGACTTGATCCTCAATGTTTTGGTTGTTGTTTGACATGCCCGAAGAGATGAGGGTGCTAGTAATGATAACCATCCTTAGCGTCTATGAATATATCATACTTGTTTGCAATTCAATAAATCATCACAGATGTGAGAGATATATATGGTTTAGTGTTTGGAGAACTTGCAGAATTGCTGGATTTTCTTTTCTTTTTACGGGAGAAGTGTCTTGGTGTTGGATCAAGGCCCTTGCCCAAACTACCATTGTTGGTGTACAAAGTTGACTAATCCTAATGGATGAATTGTCGGATGTATGAGGCATGGTCTACCATGTCTTTGTATGAGAAACTTTGAAATGGGGTGAAATTGTCTGTTGATAGTATGAAAGGTTTTGTCGCCTGGATAGTCCCTTATGTTAAGTTGTTCTTCTACCTTTTGGGTCTCCAGATATCTTTTCCTTGAAAATTGGTTTTCTAGCTGAGTCATTATTTTCCTTAGGTTTCTTTTGTTATTTATATTAGTCAAGGAAGAAGGACATTGAGGTCTATTAGGTGAATGCCTATCATGAAATCTTCCCTTGGTCCTTGTTGGAACTGAACAACAGTCGCCAGCGTATTCAAGCTTTTGTGCATAATACTAAAGGCTATTTGTGTTTGTTGGATGAAATTTTTGAAGGATTTGTTCCTAATAGTCAATGGAATGAATACTGAGGTTTGTTAGGTGAATGTTTACCATAAAAATTCTCTTGCTGATGTAAAGCACTATTTTTTCAAGCTATTAGTAATGTGCGAGGATATTCATATGCAAAAAAATGCTTTATTTTTAACCTTTTAAAGGAAAGAGAAAGGACAATTCTAATGGTTTTAGATTTTCTTGGTGATTAGGTGCTTTGAAGTATAATTAAAAGGATGCATTTCTTGAATTCAAACATCTTCTTCTGTGCAAACTCCCAACTTATTTTTCCTCTCCATTTAGATGTTTATTACTGTCAAATCCACATCTGCTGATATTATTATCTTCCTATCTATTTATACCTTTCCCGTGGTTCCTTGTACTGTCTCCACTCTCCTAATGCTTGGCTTTCTGGGACACAAATGTGACCAAATAGATGAGATTCTGTTTGGTGACGAGCCTGTTATAGTTCTTGTTGTGATACTGTTGGCTTTACCATCTGTCTATGATGAAGATTTGGATTCATCTAGCTTGTGATAATCACAGTCACAGGTATTCATGGAGTTTTCTTTGTTATGGAGCATTATTTTCTTTTCTTTTTTTTGGGCCAAGTTGAATACGCATAATCTTTTTATTTTTTTATCCTTGTTAGCTGGTAACACTGGGTAAAATGGAATAATTTTCTTATAGAATGATAAAATACTGGAGCTAATATATTAAGATATGATGAGGATCTATGATGTCAATTGGTTTGATCAAGTTAGATGTCTAAAACTAATAAAAAAACTATTTAATTCTTCTATTGATATTTTGGTCTTTTGTGAATCCATAGTGTTTGAACTGCTGTCCCATCTAGGTACAAGAAAAGTGTGTCCATGGATTCTTTTTACCTTTTTTTTTGTGTTTTCATTTTTGCATTTGTTGGTATTAATTCTACATCTTTCTTTTGCTCGCACTGCCAGTAGAACTTACATCCTACATGATAGATGTAACGGGAAGCTTGTTTGGGTTTTGGAATTAAGAAAAAGAAGAAACTAGATTGAAGGGAAGAAGAGATTTGAGAGGCAAAAGAGAGAAGAGAGAAAGAGAATTTTCAGAGGAATAGGTAATTTCTGTATTGAATTCTTGAATGAATCATGTAATACATTTTCTCTCTTATTTATACAATCTACAACTGATTTCCCTCCTGTTCTAACTGTTTTCTCTCCAATTCCCACAAATAGCTGCTCACACTACTTCCCGCCAACTTGTTTAGTCAATATCCTCTCCAATAACCTTCTTTCCCTCTTTTTTTAAATCTTTTCCTCCTATATGTAACAATTCATCCTCCATTAGAACCTTCTTGCCCCCAAGAAGTTTGAAAATCTGGAAACTGAGATTGAAGGAAACTCTGATCTTCCCATGTGGCATCTTTCTCTGTAAGATTAGTTCATTTGATGAGTCCTTGCAACACAGGCATGTCCCCCCTAATTACAGTTCTTGTTTTCAACAAAGATTTAGGTGCTACTATCCAGGTAGAGTCTTCCTCAGTCACAGGTAGTTCCTGGATTGGTGTAATGTTGTCTTCAAATTTCTTCTTCAGTAATGAAACATGAAATACTGGATGTACTGAAGAAGAAGCAGGAAGTTCCAGCTTGTAGGCTACTGTCCCCACCTTTGCTACCACCTTGTAAGGCCCATAATATTTAGCAGAAAATTTAAGAGACTTTCGGACTGCTACTGAAGTCTGTCTATAGGGTTGTAATTTGTGATATACCCAATCCCCTACCTCAAATGATCTCTCAATTCTCTTCTTGTTACACTGATGCTTCATTTTGTTCTGAGCTTGACTGAGAGTTTCCCATAATAGAGCATTAACATTCTGCCTGGTGGTGAATTTATTAGCCACAGACCCTACAGAAATATCTGAGAGGGGAAGTATAGGCAATTGAGATGGATTAAATCCATACAATGCTTTGAAAGGTGTCATCTTAATAGCACTATGATAAGCACTATTATATCAAAACTCAGCCAGAGACAACCATTTACACCAGTTAGTAGGCTTCAAATATGCAAAACACCTCAAATGCCCTTCAATACATTGATTAAGCCTTTCCGCCTGCCCATCTGACTGAGGATGATAAGCAGAGCTGTAACACAATTTGACTCCCTGAGAGCTTAAAAAACTCCTTCCAAAACAAGCTTATGAACAATTTGTCTAGATCAGAGACTATTGTTTAAGGGGCTCATGCAATTTAAAAATAGAGTCCATGAAAAGTTTAGCAACAGTTGCAGTTGAACAAGGGTGAGAGCGCCAAGAAGTGATCATGTTTTGTAAATCTCTGCAAATGACTACTAGTATAGTATCTTTACCAGCAGACTTTGGTAGTTGTTCAATAAAGTCCATTGAGATGTGCTTCCAAGGCTGGTCCAGAATAGGGAGAGGTTGCAATAATCCTGGCAAACCACAAGTTTCTCTCATGCACCTTGTACACACTTCACATTTTTGGACCCAGCTCATGACATCACTTAACATTCTTGGCCAGTAGAAATGTTTCTAGAGTCTGAGGTAAGTGGGCTCAACTCCAGAATGCCCTCCAATAGCTGAGTCATGGTATGGCTGCAATAAATTTGCCCTGAGAGCAGTACAATTGCCCACATACTTCCTGTCCTTGTATAACAGTACTCCATTTCTTATAGAATATTCTGAGTGAAAATCAGGACTAATAGCTATCTGAGTGAACAGTTCAGTAGCCTTAGTGTCGCCTTCATAACTAGCAGTCACAGCTTCCATCCAAACTGGTTTGCTCACAGATACAGCAGCAGCTACAGAGGCTTGCATACCAGGTCTTCTAGACAAGGCACCTGCCACTTTGTTTTCTACCCTTTTTCTGTAGAGAATCTTATAGTTCAAGCCTAACAATCTGGCAATCCCTTTCTGCTGTAAGTTTGTGTAACCTTTGCTGTAGCAAGTATTTTATACTCATGATCAATTTTGATGATGAAAGTGCCTTGCTCAAGGTAATGTCTCCATTTAGAGACAGCAAAGGTAATAGCCAAGAGCTCCTTCTCATAAAGAGAAAAAGCTTGGTTGCGAGGCCCAAAAGCTTTAGAAATATATGCAATGGGGTGTCCATCTTGTTGCAATACTGCTTCCATGCCTTGACTGCTTGCATCAGTCTCTATGTCCTCAACTTTTCAAAAGCCTTTTGTGCAGCATCACCCATCCAACCCTTGTAAGCAAATCCGTTAATGGCTTGCTAATTAAACCATAATGATACACAAATTTCCAATAATAACCACATGAACCCATAAAATTTCTTAGCTCTTTAACTGAAGGAGTAGGCCACTCAACCATGGCTTGGACTTTCTTTGAATCAGTTGCCACCCCCTTACAAGAAATTATGTGACCAAGATATTCCACTTCCAAAACCCCAAAATAACACTTAGACATTTTTACAAATAAGTGCTACTGCTGCAAGCCTTGAAACACAACTTCTAAGTATTGTAAATGAGCCTCCATGTTAGGACTATAAACCTATATCATCAAAGAAAACAAGGACAAAATGTCTGAGAAAGGGCTGGCATATATGTGTTCATAAGGGCTTGGAAGGTTGTTGGGGCATTTGTTAGTCTAAAGGGCATTACAGTAAATTCATAATGCCCATAGTGAGTCCTAAATGTGGTCTTAGGTATGTCTGGTGGTTCCATTCTAATCTGATGGTACTTGGCCCTGAGATCAAGTTTGGAAAAAATTGTAGCACCGTGGAGCTCATCAAGTAGATCATCAATCACTCCTTAATGGTTTGGTAATTAAGCTTGCTATAATCAACAAAAAACCTCAAACTACCATCTTTTTTCTTAACAAGTAGGACAGGAGATGAGTATGGGCTGTTACTTGGCTGGATTACTTTATTGGACAACATCTCAGTTGGAAGCTTCTCAATTTCAGCTTTTTGAAAATGGGGGTATTTGTAAGGTCTTACATTAATTGATTTGATCGAGGCTGGTAATGGAATGGAATGGTTGTGGGTTCTAAAGAGTGGTAGTGTTTTAGGTTCCTCAAAAGATATAGCTATACTTGAACATGATCCCTGTTTGGACTAGCTGAGATGACCCTTCTTTCCCTTCATATTGATACAGGAGAGGTGTTTGGAAATTACCACCTTGTTTCTACATAAGTTTTTGGAAGCTATCACAAGCTTGCAAGCTAGGTTTAACACTGTCAGTCAATCCTTGCAAGATTAATATTCTACCATCCTTACTGAATATAACCCTGGAGGACTCGAAATCAAACATCACAGAGTTAAAACCCTTCATCCAATCTACTCCCAGTATCATGTGGAAGGTTCCCAACTCCAACACCTTCAAATCAAATGAAAATTCATGCTGCTGTATTTTCCAAGAAAATCCCTCACAAATACTATTACAAGCAACCTTTCTCCCATCAGCTACTGTCACCGAAATCGCTGTGGCCGGAGTTGATGACAGCTTCAATTTCCTTGCCACTGTCATATCGAGGAAGCTATGTGTACCATCACTATCGATTGAAATTATCAGCTCCCTATTTTTATATTTCCCCATCATCCTTATTGTTTCATCCCCCTGACTTCCCTCTAAGGCATGGATTGAGAGAGTCATATTTTCCATATCCTCTGTAATTTCAGTGCTGCTATGATCCTCCCCAACTATATCCTTTGTCCCTCCATTCTCCTCTCCATCATCATCCCAAACTTCACTCCCCTGTATTGCCATCAAATTCTTAGGCTTACAATGATGCTCAGGAAAACATTTATCCCCATATTTAAAACAGGGTTTGGGTGGTCTAGAGATAGGGTTAACAAGCTGTGATTGTGTTTTGGGATTACTTTGGTTTACAGAACTTCGGCTGAGAGCTTTGAGAATTGGTCTTTTGGGCTGTTTGAGAAGCTTTGGTATCTGGGCCTACAATTTTGGAAGAAAGAGCAGGGTTGGAGTATGAAAGATAAGGTTTTGGGAAATATGAGGTAGTATTAGGATAAGTGGAATTTCTATATGCATTAGTAAATGTCTTCAGTAAAATTTTGAGTTTTCTTGGGATTTGACACCAACTGCTCTTGGAATCTTGCTATTTCAAAGGCATGAGACAGGGTTGTGGGTCTAATCATTCTTAACATGGGTCTAATCTCATCCTTCAGCCCTCCTATGGGTCTAATCATTCTTAACATGAATCTAATCTCATCCTTCAGCCCTCCTATGGGTCTAATCATTCTTAACATGGATCTAATCTCATCCTTCAGCCCTCCTATGAACACAGATAAGAAGTATGCTTTCCTAAGGTGGGGCATAACCCTTTCCATATGCACCCTTGTTCTTCAAATTTATCCTGGTACTCCTCTACTGACCCATCCTGTCTTATTTTTATAAACTCCTCCATTACGTCCTCTAACCTCGGTCCCCAAATCTGCCATATAATCCATTTTCAAAATCTTCCCAACTATGCCCTACATCATCCCTGAACCAATTTTGGTACCAGGTATCAGCCCTATCCATCAAAAACAAGCTAGCAATGCCCACCCTCTGATCTCGAGGCACTTTAAACATCTCAAAATATTTCTCACACTTTCTCGATCAACTTTTAGGTTCTTTTCCTTCAAAAGCAATTAATTCTATCGTAGGCAAGACAGATTCAAGATTGGAAACATTATTTGCCAAGGGCAATTCCTTAGGACTGGGCAGAATTCCGGCACTTGCTCTACCCTCTGTTCTACTGGCGCCAGCACCACTGCTAGTGGAGTCTCTATTATTCCTTTCTGCTAGATCGCAAGCCATAAGAGCTCTAACTTATACCATGTCCGTCTTATTGGAGGATTTCAGAATTCCCCCTTTTACTGCTTCTAACTCTTTTTCTAGCTTCGCGATGCGGTGCATTTGCACCAAATGCAGTTGTTCCTCCAATTCATTAACCCTAACCATATCTTGGCTAACTATCACCGATCTGGTTATTGATTGCGACACCCGATCCACTGGATTTCCTTAATTTCCTCACGGAACCTGGCTCTAATACCAAATTGTAATGGGAAGCTTGTTTAGGTTTTGGAATTAAGAAAAAGAATAAATTGGATTGAAGGGAATAAGAGATTTGAGAGGGAGAAGAGAGAAAGAAGAATTTGGAGAGAGAGAGAGAAAAGAATTTTTAGAGAAATAGGTAATTTTTTGTATTAAATTCTTAAATGAATCATGTGATACATTTTCTCTCTTATTTATACAATCTATAACTGTTTTCCCTCCTGTTCTAACTGTTTTCTCTCCAATTCCCACAAATAGCTGCTCACACTACTTCCCGCCAACTTGTTTAGTCAACATCCTCTCCAATAACCTTCTTTCCCTCTCTTTTTTTAAATCTTTTCCTCCTATATGTAACAATAGAATAGCCAGGTTTAAGAATAGAAAAGCAAGTGATTTGTTGTCCCATTAGCAAGATACAGGCAGGCTAGATCTATATTAAAAGACTTGTTTGTTCAACCATGAGATTTACTTGTTCCCTTTTTTTTTCTCACATAGGAGACCAACAACTGTGGAAGAAATTCTTACAATTGAGATCAAGCCAGGTTGGAAGAAAGGGACAAAAATCACTTTTCCTGAGAAGGGAAATGAACAACGAGGTGTTATACCTTCCGACTTAGTCTTCATCATTGATGAGAAGCCTCACACTGTCTTCAAAAGGGATGGAAATGATCTTATAGTTACTCAGAAGGTGTCTCTTGTAGAAGCTCTAACAGGGTACACAGCTCAGGTAACAACCCTTGATGGAAGGAATTTGACGATCCCCATTAACTCCATTATCAGTCCTACCTATGAAGAAGTTGTTAAAGGTGAAGGGATGCCGATTCCCAAGGAGCCTTCCAGAAAAGGGAACCTGAGGATTAAGTTTAACATAAAGTTCCCTAGCAAGCTCACCGTGGAGCAGAAAGCAGGGATCAAGCGATTAATATCATCATAAAAGCATGATGGTGCTCTCATTACCATCTCCCAGATCTGTGTAAGCTTGCAATGATGTTCTTTTCTAGTCTAATCCAGGAAGAAAATTTGCGTTTTCATTATTATAACAGTTATTTAGGAGTTAATTATTGTTTGCCATGCTTCATTTTTGTCATTCTTTAGCAGTGTAGTGCTGAGTGTTAATTTTTGCAAAATCACCCATTAAGCTATAATGCTCATTGTGCTGTTGGGATTTATTCTTCTGCTTTGAGGTCCTCTTTGCCCCCCCATATTTTGTTTTTGGCAACCAGCCTGAGCCAACCCCGCTAAACAGCTTGCCAATTGATGACTGAAAATTTTATGGATGTATGCAGCCTGTGAAGGACCATAAAGTGTTTGGCTATATTCTTTTTTTGTATTATAACTCGTTATGGTTTTGATAATAATTTTACGGCTTTGTTTATTTGGGAAAATTAAATTGTTTATAGACCCATGAAGTCTGTTTTCTTGTTTAGTTGTAATTATATATATATATATATATAAATCAGGGGAAAAAAAAGAACTAAAGCCTTTGTAAAAGAAACACTAGCCGCAGCGTAATCACAATACAAGAACTAGAGTTTGATTGCTTTTAAGTTTAATTCTTTTTAGAAAAAAAAAAAAAAGGAAAACAAATATTAATTCAATTATTAGAAAAAGGATCTGCTAAAATTTTTACAAGAACTTAATTGAATTTTTTTTATTCAAACAAATAGATCGAGATTGCATTATCAACTTTAGAGCAATACAAATAGCATATGTAGGATAGGATTCTTCATTCTTCACTTGAGTGTTTTTTTTCTCTCTCTCTCTCTCTCTCTCTCTCTCTAAGATAGAATTCCATTAAAAATTCCATTAAAAGCCAACTCCATGGTAACTAAGGACGACAAGTGTCCAATACAGTAAAGGCAAACTGATTGAAGCTCAAAGAAACTCTCAGGCCTGAAAGACAATTCGAGAAAAGGGCCTAACCCGGTAGTCTCAACATCCTATTCCCTTGCTCCTCTTGAGACTGTCGGTTGCCCAATGCATTACCAACCAACTAGAGCTCCGAAGAAGGCTTACTTGCAACCTACCGCTTTATTGGGAGAAGAACCCTGAGTCAAAACTCAGCCACCGTACTGGGGAAGGAGGTGTTTTGCCCCTTTTGGTGCCAGAAACAGAAAACACCACCGCATCATGGGAGAAGAGTTGCCAAATACTACATGCAACCAACAGAAACTAGTAACATCGTCCAATGGATCCCGAAGCCACGAAAAGGGAAGGAAAAGAGACTTCCACAATCGCGTCGAGAAACCACCACACAATCTAGCAAAAAATTTGTAAATCAGAAGACAACGATGAAGGAGGAAGTGCTTAAAGAATTACTGTCATTCCACCTTCTGTCGATAACAAACAGGACGCTCAAATTTGAAAAGAAAGATTAAAAAAAAAAAAAAAAAAACAAAGCAAACACAAGGTAGGATCCAAAGAAAACCTCCCTCACTTAGCTCATTTGCCACAAAAACTAAACATAAAACAAATCAAAAAATTAACTACAATCCCACTCGAATAAAGGAGGAAACCCACGTTCAGTAGGTGGACGGAGCTCACTACTCTCCTCTAAACCCTTAGAAAGAGAGTTCGAACTTCATACACCATTGAAAAACGTATTGTGAAAAGTGTTCCGTCAATTTTTTGAATTTTTCATATTTTGTTTCTTGGTTTGATGGATAATATTTTTAAAAAATATTTTTTATATTTATTAATATTTTACACACTTAAGAAAATTAAATACTTTTTAAGAACTATAACTTCCTTTTCTTTAAAAGAAGTTATTTTATACATATTGAAAATATTATTAATTTATTATATAAAAATTTATTAATATCTTTTATTTTTTAAAATTACAAATAAAATAATAAATTATTTTTTTATAAAGTATTGCACTTAAAAATGTACGTTTCACATAAAATATTTTTGACATATAAACTACTTTTTCACCGAGAAATAAAAATTTAATTTAATTAGCGATGACTAAAATCCGAAAATGAGTTTAGTCTCAAGTCAATTTGGTAAGCTTGACTTCTATTTTTTCATCCTTTTCTTTTATTCCCATTTCTTTTGTCTTTTCGGATATGTAATCATTGTCCTACATTTGTATTTTTTACCATTGATAACCTCCAGATCTTTCCTAATCCAAGAATAAGACCGGATCCAAAAGAAGGCCACAGGTTCAAAACCCATCAGATCATACGCTCGAAAGACGGCTCGACTTCACGAGTCTGGGCCAGCGACCAAGGGCAATCCGAGTCAGATACGAGCACAAGCCCAATAGAGGAATAGGCCTAATCACTCACCAACCCTGTTCGCATGCGTGTCAGGGTGAATTAAATGGCCGCCTGGAGAAGGGCTTGACACGTCCGTACGTACGGGTCTGAAGGACACAGACAGGTAACACTATAAACGTGAAGGGAGGCTCTCTCTCTCGGGGGCTTTCTCTCCTTCCTGGACTCCATTTTTATTTTCTCTCTGCAACCCTTACCCAAATATAATGCTCTAATCCATAAAATCCGACTTGAACGTCGGAGGGTCTCCACCGGGGCATCCCTGGTAGACCCCTGACCGTTTTTCCTTATTTTGCAGGTCCTTTCATCAAGTAGAACATTGAAAGACCCATTTGATGGACCCATATGATGAACCAAGAAGAAAGTCAGATCTATCATGGACCAGGAGGAGGAAAAGATTTATCAAATGGCGCCGTCTGTGGGAACGAAAGAGATTTTACTCTCTCCCAAGTTTCCAGATCCACTCATTGAGATCCACATAAGGTATAAAAGTTTGTGCGAATATCCCAAAAGAAAAGTTCACTGTGTTAAAGAATATTTTGATAGTATTTCAGATAGTCTGTTTTAATATTTATTAGATTTTATTACGGCTGATTTTTTCTTTGAAACCTGTTGAAGCAAAATTTCAGATCGAAATATTTGTTTATGAGTATAAATTTTAATCTTTTTTGTAAAAGGAAAAAAAGAATGCATAATATATATATTTGGTGAAACTGTGAGGTCGGCTGCATATACATGGTAAAGAAGTTAAAAAAAAAAGGGAAAGAAATAGCAAGAGTGGAAAGAGCTCGAGCTGCCAAAGACGTGCCGACCTGAATGAGGAAGTCGCTGGTCTGGTCGAGCTCCAACAAGTGAGGCCGTCACGACACGGAAGAAACCACAACCTTCAAGAATTAAAGCAGACACCATCAGATTCATCAATTGGCCAGGTCGGAAGAAGTAGTCGGTCTCGTATTTCTAGTCGAACGGTCAGACAGCCCTCAAAATTCGAATGCATACATCTCATCTTCCTCTTCTTCGACGTTCCCTCTGAAGCACGTGACCAAATCAAACTTTGATTCCACTGGGTTACTTCTGGTGCCCGTTTCTCACCAGCCATGGGGTCGATCCCCGATCCAGGCGAGTTAGCCGAGTTGACTTGCCCCAGCTTCGACGACTTCCAGCGTCAGACCTCACTTATGACAAGCTGTACTCTTCTTTGCAAGGAGCTTTTTTACCGCATCACCTCTCTCGAGCAGAACCTCCAGAAGAAATCGGAAGCTCTCAAGCACAATCTCCAGATCCTAGGCCATGATATCAAGGCCAAGCTCGCGTCTCTCAAGAAGCGTGAGGTTACTATTGACGGAAGCGTGGAGATCGCGCTCGAGCGCGTGGATGAACATAGAGAAGCCGCTCTCAAGTCCCTCGAGAACTCCGATCATCCTGATGGCGAGGTGGATGACGGTGATGGGCTATTACAGCTGTTGAGATCCTTTTGCTTGAAAATGCACTCAAGGGAGTTCTGGAAGTTCGCAATTACCAAGAAAAAGGAGCTTGATGTTTTGAGGAGCCAAATTCCGTTGGCTTTAGCGGAATGTGTGGGTCCTGCTAGATTCGCCCTGGAAGCGATCTCAGAGGTTTTTTCCCGTGGATAGGAGAGGAGCTCAGATTACAGCAGGTCGGCCAAATACCAAAATTATCAATTTTTTGAGATTGAGTTTGATGGGATTGGAATAAAGTGACGCGTCAACACAACTCATGCAAAAGTGGTCGACGTGGCTCTTAATTACTGGGAGGTAAGTACCCAAATTCTTTACAGATATTACAATAATGTCATCATAAATGATTTATTAAAATTAGCTTATGCATGATCCACAACTACTGCAAGCAATTAATTATTAATCATCATCACCACCAGACAAACCTCAAAATCAAGAGTCTTTTACACAACTTTCATTTATCGTTTTGCAGTTATTATTGATTACAGAATTATAAAGTGTAAATAATACTTACACTTTCCACAATATTTTACATGTTCAAGCATAATATTTTATAAATTGAAAACTGAAATGTAAAGTTAAAGTGACATGTGCGACATATTATTTATTGATGAATATTATTGAATTAACAACGAGCATCCTCGTTATATACGCCATGTGCAAGCTCTTATTTTGCAGAAAGAATGAGCCTGAATCTTGCGCAAGACCTCAGTGAGGTAGGTGGCCGGGCTCCCAAAAGGCCCCCGGCACCACAAAACCGACTGAGATGACGAAGCGACAGTAAGGCCAATGAGCCTGAATCTTGTCCAAGACCTCAGTTAGGCACAAAACCAGCTGAGATGACGAAGCGACAGTAAGGCCAATGAGCCTGAATCTTGTCCAAGACCTCAGTTAGGCACAAAACCAGCTGAGATAACGAAGCGACAGTAAGACCAATGAGCCTGAATCTTGCGCAAGACCTCAAAAAGGAGCAAAAACGGCCGGCGGAATCAACAAGATCTCCCCGGAGCAAAAACGGTCAGGATCCCGTAAGATCTCCTGGAGCAAAAACGGCCAGCGGGATCAACAAGATCTCCCCGGAGCAAAAACGACCATGATCCCGTAAGATCTCCTAGAGCAAAAACGGTCGGCGATGATCTCAAAAGGACCTCCCGGAGCAAAAATGGCCGGCGAGGATCTCAAAAAGACCTCCCGGAGCAAAAACGGCTAGGATCCCGTAAGATTTTCTGGAGCAAAAACGGCCGGCGAGGATCTCAAAAGACCTCCCAGAGCAAAAAACGGCCGGCGAAGATCTCAAAGATCTCCCGGAGCAACAAAGACCAGGATCCTCAGAGGTCTTCCAGTATCACATACTCACAGCAAACAGCGGTATACAACGACCACACGCAAAAACGACTCATAAGAACATAGTTCCGACCTCACATAAAAGATTGAGGCACGAGGCCATAAATGAAAAGCTAAACTCCGACCTCCCAAATGAGCTCGAGTCACAAGGTAAAGAGACTTTGATCTCGCACAATAGCCAAAAGTGCCAAAGTGCCATGCCGACCTCAAGAAGGTACTGAGGCATAAATGAGCTCGGTACTGGTAAACTCAATAGGCAGACCGAATTAAGGCAAGGCGAATCCTAAGCAAAATGCGTACCAAAATACAGGGTCAAACAGAGAATTAGGGGCAATCATAAGAGGCATCGACCTCGAGAATTGACCGCTAACACTAAACCAACTCAGCTGGCCTAAAGAGAGGTCCAGACAGCAAAGAGCCCGCAAAACGCTCGAGAGCAGACAACCCATAAACACTCGGGGGCAAAAAACTTAACCAACCGATACATACACGAGAGCCCAATGCTCAGATAAAGAATCAAGGAGACAGGAGCAACATAAAAATCCAAATAAACCATTCTGAACGACCGAATGGGGCAGTAGAAAGCCCTGACTCATCAGGATACAAAAGAATCGAACCGCAGTATGGTCAAATCCAAAACAGATAGTCCGACCTCTTCAATCTAGGGTCGATCTCCCCCGAAGCTTGGAGGGGCCTCATATCTGGACCGGCAAGGCTATAAGCCTATAAAAGAAAAGTTAAAACCGAACAAACAAGCAGTCAGACTGAAACACAGCCCGAATAAGGCTCGACAAGAAAGCAAGAAATTAAGTCTGACTTCACAAAAGAGCTCGGGGCACCAAAGTGAGGAAGGCGAAATTCCGAACTCCTAAGCCCATAGCACAGGCAACATCACAAGTTATAGGCCTAAAAGCCTAAGTAAAGAACAAAAATCCGAGCTCCTTAATCCGCAGTACAGACGGATTCACGACAAGTAAACAACCAAGCTGAATAAAGCTGAGCATAGAGGACATACCAGAGAGCCGAGCTCCCCACATAAAAAAGCCTGCAAATGCAGAAAAACACGAAAGGCTAAACAAAAGCGAGAGACCCTGCTCACAGCTTGGATTAACTCACAGTAAACAAACACTTAGCAAAGATGACCCCGGGAGAGGAAAATGATAAAAAACCGAGCTCCCTATCCTAGTGGAGCACACAACTCAGACCGCACTAGTCACCAAAAGGTTACCTCCAGAGGGATAAGATGTCTGAGCTCTTAGCGAGAACAAAATTTAAAATTGTCTAAAACGGGGCAGTCGTGCAAATAAGACATTCCTCTAGGTATTATATATCCGAGCTCGTAGCACTGGCGAGGTCATGAGCTAAAAACAGAAATGCCCTCATGAGAATAAGAAAAATTGCAAGTCATAAGCTTAATCAGACTCCGAGCTCTTAGCCCGGGTCAGTTCGACTAACAAAGTTCCAATACAACTAGCCTAGTCCATCAATTAAGTAAAATTGACGAAGTCAGAAGACAGCCTGAGTAAAAAATAATAATAGTGAGGTACAGACCGAGGTGAAATACCATTCATCACCAAATACACATCTCCAGATCGCCATACATTCAAACATCAAAGTAAAGAGACAAAGAAATAAAAAGGGCAAGTAAAGGACGTTTTGACAAGAGCCGTTCTCGAGCTACACGGTCATTAACGGAGCCTAAGTATTTACCCCCTCACCAGTCATGGAATAACTGCTGAGGAGGTAAAGGGGCAATTGATAACCTCCAAATCTTTCCTAGCCCAGGAATAAGGCCGGATCCAAAAGAAGGCCACAGGTCCAAAGCCCATCAGATCATACGCTCGAAAGACAGCTCGACTTCACGAGCCTGGGCCAGCGACCCAGGGCAATCCGGGTCAGATACGAGCACAAGCCCAATAGGGGAGTCGGCCTAATCACTCACCAACCCTGTTCCCATGCGTGCCAGGGTGAATTAAATGGCCGCCTGGAGAAGGGCCTGACACGTCTGCACGTACGGGCCTGAAGGACACAGACAGGTAACACTATAAACGTGAACGGAGGCTCTCTCTCTCGGGGGCTTCCTCTCCTTCCTGGACTCCATTTTTATTTTCTCTCTGCAACCCTTACCCAAATATAATGCTTTAATCCATAAAATCTGACTTGAACGTCGGAGGGTCTCCACCGGGGCATCCCTGGTAGACCCCTGACCGTTTTTCCTTATTTTGCAGGTCCTTTCATCAAGTAGAACATTGAAAGACCCATTTGCCATATGGTGGACCAAGAAGAAAGTCAGATCTATCATGGACCAGGAGGAGAAAAAGATTTATCAGCCATATTCACATGGATAGCTTGTACGGGTGTAATGTATTTTTATCTTCGTCAGACTTCCATCTAATTTCTTTCAACGCCACTTGTACACAATTTTGGGTATTGCGGGGTATGCCTTTTTATGGAGACTGATGGCCATTTGAATCAAAATGCTTTAAGGCTTGCATGTCTAGCATTTACCTGGTCTGATTCCTTTCAATTAGCCTGCATTAGGTTCAGATATCCGGAGCTCGGCAATTATCAATTAGAAATTACACATGCAAATACAAAATTTGTGAATTCACTGATCTTATTAACGATCGGAGTAACAGAGACTAAAGTTTCAATAAAAGAATATTGGCAAAATTTACACAACTGTTAAAAAGAACAAAATAACACAAAACACTCCTCTAATAGACAAATATCACAATAATAACAAAATAAATAACTCTCAGCCAAAGATAGTCACATTTTTTATGAACTTCAACTTACAAATTTAAATTTCAACAAACAAATCACTATTTAGGAAAGGACTAATTAATCATAAAAATATTTTAAAAATACTTGTAGTATGGATTTAAAAAATAAAAAACTTATTTCAATCATGAATTCTGTTACCACCCTATTCGATAATAGTAGTTGTTTTATTATCTATTTTTGTTCTGATTGATGGTTGTTTTAATAGTGGTTAGTGAAATATTATGAAAAATAATTTTTTATAATTTTTAATATCCGGCTAAATTTCAGTATTGGAATTTCAACTTTTCAACAGAATTTTCGTTGCAATCCAAAATCTCGAAAATTTTGGAACCGAAAATTTAAAAAGGATAAAATGAGTTTTTTTTTTTATAAAATGAAATTTTAAACATTTTATAATATTTTTTTAAAAATAAAATAAAATAATAAAAAATTTTAATGTTCAGCCGTCCAACCTTCAAAGTTTGGTAACCGAATATTGGCTGGCAGACCCACCTGTAAAGGGTCTCAGCTCGAAAAGGAGAAAGGTTCTTTCTCCATTTCAAGCTTTCTCCTTTTCGAGCAGAGGTGAGTCACTTGCTCCTTCTCCTTCACAAATTTTGGAGAATCAAACTTGGGGATCGAATTCTAGTTTTTGGGACCCTCTGAGTTCTTCTTATCCCCTTCTCTGAGTTCTTGGTTGTTGTGATCATTGTTCCTTTAAGAGTTAGGTTAGAATCCTTACCTCTTTTCTGTTACTTTAGTTTTTTTAAGGAAATCATAGGTTATTTCAAGAGTTTGATTTTTTGCATGTAAGATCTTTTAAGTGTTTTGGGTTTAAAATTTGAATATGTGATATAATCCATTTTTAATGAATGCATGTAGTTACTTTCATTGTTTTTATGTTGTTTTGTGACCCTAGTCATGTTTTGGAGTAGTTTTATAAGTCTATGTGTTGGTTTGTTTACGTTTGGGGGGCTAGATTGCAGAAGTAGAATCGGGTTTGGCATGAAGTCAAAATCCAGGTTTGGCAGCCAAACTTGCACTTGAGGCAGCCATCTTTGATTGCGAAACTAACTGTTGAATCTGTAAGGGGATTTTAGGCTACCAAACCTACCACCGAAAATCTCTTGTCCAGCCGTTTTCAGCTTATTTTTCGCATGTTTTCTTATAGGTTTATAAGAGTTTATTGGGGTAGTCCTAAGAGTTGTAAAAATTATGTCTGATCGCTCATTTAAGTTCATCTGTGTAGAATCGGACTTAGGAGACCATAGAAGCCAGCAGTGAAATAACTACTTTTGAGTTAGGCTTGCGTCAGTAGGGGTGAGTAGAACTAAACTAAACTATTATTTTAAAGAAATCAAATGTTTTAAGCATGCTCATGCATATGAATGCTATGTGTATATGATTAGATTGTTTTGTATTATAATTCATTAATATGATGCATGTACAATTAATTATTGTTGTGTATGGATGTTGGATGATCCACTAGTCCGTGACCATGTTAAGATATGTTACGACGGATATGGAAAGACCAAGATTGTCCATTCTATACCTTTGACACTATCAATATATTATGTTATGTTTAAGAGGAAGTCTTGAGGAGTACCCGTTGTGAGCCGAATACTATTAGAATTATGAAGGGTTACTGGTGAGAAGTTCATTTTATTGAAAATTGTTTGTGTTGTGATATATTCATACGATCATATGTTTTATTAAATTATTTTATGATTATGTTTTTGCTCACTAGACTCTTACACTTTATCCCTTTCCCCCTAATCCCAAGCTTGCAGCACCAAAATTAGTTCGAAAAGTCAGTAGTATTTTATGGTATAAGTTTTTATATAATAGTTATAGTTGTAAACATGTAATCCTTTGTAGTTTAGAATTGTATTTTGTCCGGATTCTTTTTTTTATAATCCTTTATTCATGATTTTATTATGTAAAAGTTTTAAAGTCTAAGCTATATTTAAATCAAACCGATATATGTAATGATGAACATACTTGAGTATATCGAGTTTTAATGAGGGCTCTAGTATGATTTTATATTTTCTGTAATGTTTCCATGCACATGTCGAGTTTTGGTTTACAGAATGGAAATGTTTTTATGTGTTTTATAATCATATTTGGGATTACATCAGGTGTAACAGGATGTATAGCAAACTTGCTATGGGTTTCAGTGATCTTAAGTCAACTGAACCCTAGTGCTAGTAGTAGTCTTATACATTCTTGCTATGGGTTTCAGTGATCTTAAGTAAACTGAACCCTAGTGCTAGTAGTAGTCCTAGTCTTTCCATATCCGTGAAGAGAAAGGGCAATCCTAGAGGAAGCCCAAGCAACGTGTACAATGCATGTTTGTATGGATGATGTTTATACAATGGCTTCTCTTAACTCTCTCTCTCTCTCTCTCTCTTCTCTTCTCTTTCTCTTCTTCTTTTTCTTACTTCTTGTCTCTCCTCTTCACTATTATTAGGTCAGACTTTTGAGCCAAAAGCTTGATAAAATACTACCAAGGAGATGCAGAAGCTAATCATCCCGAAACCCAAACATCGTCCTTGCGCCTTTTAAACCAAGTGAAGAAGAAGAGATGACGCTTGGCCACTCTAATCAGAAACAAAACCTCCCTTTTAACATTAGATTTGAGCCAAAATACCACACAAAAAGAAAGATACAGCCATCTGATGTTAGAGAGAGTTAACAATCACATAAAGAAAACAAAAAAACAAGCTCTTCCCCTGCTAAAAGACACTCGGCTCCACTGAGAAACGAAGGGAGACAAAACCTTTTCTAGAGAAATTTCTCTCCAGAAGGGTCATAAAAATTAGAAAAGTAAAATGAAATTTTTTTATAAAGAGTCTTTGGAGTGAATTTGAGAGTTTGGTTCCTAATTACTTACATTATGAAAATTCTGTTTATTTATGAAAAATAATTTATATTTAAAAAATATGAAAAATATTTTTTAATGATATAATTTATTTTTTATTATTTAATTTTAATTTAAAAAATAAAATTTATTAACAAATTTTTTAAATGGCTTTCTTTTAAAAGTTATTTTCTTTAAATGAATTAATTTTTCCTTTAATTATGAAAATATTTTTCATTAACTAAATTTTTTAAATACTACATAAAATATTTTTTACCGAAACAAATGGATGATTTTTTTATCCGGAATTAGGAAAGGAGAATTTGTGTCTATATGGGCATTCAAATGAAACCTATGATGTAAACGTGCCAATCAGAGAGGTGCCACCATGAACGCTCAGAATTATAAGTCCATGGAACCACAGAATGCCACAAACCTAATAAGCTCTTGTTTTTTCTTTCCCGGTATAATATCCATAATCAAGTTTTCTCTCTTCAACCATTGGATGCTTGTATGAAATTGATCAAACTTGAGCCCAATTCTACCAAAATAGCTTTATTATTTTTTATAGGTGAAATCTCTAAAAATTTAAAATGAATTCCACAATTAACATACAAGATATCAAACAGAAACAATATTCATTTTAGAAACAAGTTCCTTTTATAAAGAATTTCACATTCCGTTGATCCAAACACTTCTTTTTTTTTTTTTAAGAAAAAAATAAAGATTGAATCTCCAATGATTAATTGTGGATAATACACAAAGTGAATCCCACTCTGCAGCATATTTCAGGTACGACAACCCAACCCATTTATTCGCTTCCTGAGACCTGTAATCTGAAAGGCATTAGAGGATGCATTGCCTGTAATCAGCACTGCGAAAAACATTAGCAAATAATGCAAGCAAATGTCATCTCTTTGGGAAAAAAGTATTCGGAACTATAACCATCTATCACAACAATCACCTCCCTAGAGTGCGAGAACGAGGACAGGCACAATCAGCTCTAGTTTTAATATATCATTCCATAAAGCTCAAAATCTTCCAGTACATCAATGAACCAAAAACAACATTGACAACTAAGGGTAAACAGGATCATGTTAACTGTAAGACTTTGTCTTCAATGGTTATATTACATAATGAGAAGTCATACAAACCCATCACTCATGCGTGCTAAAAAGTAACTCGGTACATGCCCAAGCCATTGTATAAACATCATCCATACAAAGAATAATACATACAAAATGTGGAAAACAAGCAGAAAAAGCAGCAGCAGAAGCACTCACCATGCCACTCGCACTGTAGCCGCCCAATTTTACTCAGATGATCTCGGCCAATCTCTCTACCCTTTCAATGTAAACAAAACTAGGCCATATATATGCATCCAGATTTGAAACAACACTCCCCATGGTATGATACAACAGAAAAACTCGAGGAATCCAAGTGGATGGGTGCATGCACTTCAGGTCAAAAACGTGCTTTAGGAAGAAAGTTGGAATCTGCCACTTGGCTTTTTTCTTCTCCATCCCTAAAAATAAAACCAAAGTGAGGATCAACATTTAGAGACAATAATAGAGTAGTTTAAAAGATCTTGATGCTAATAATGTCTATAAATCACATATCAATACTTACGAAGGCAGCATAATACACGAAAGTCAAACCCGCTAAAACAATAAACGCGATTTGGAAAACATTATACCTGTAATCCAATAAACATTATCCAACAAAATCAGTATACATGCTTAATCAGAATAAAAAACATATGGAAAATGTTTATGTTCCAACTTACTTGTACAAATATTTAATTCCCCGAAGAGACTGTAATGTGTGGCCAAAAATCTCCTGTGCAGCAGTTGCTTGAGCATAGTAGCCAAATGCTGTAGCGCAGAACTGAATCACACTGAAATTGCAAAAACAGGTCAACATTGGAACCATCAAGTTCCTAGTATGCTATAATAATGACAATCCCTCCCATGCTTTATACATACAAACTAAAGAATTCAGGTGCAAAAAATAAACATCACTCCAAGAAGAAGTTAAGAGAGAGAGAGAGAGAGAGAGAGAGAGAGAGAGAATTTAGCTCACTACTTCTTTCCTTGTCCTTGATTAGGGATGAAAATGATTGGGAGTTCAAGCATTTGGTTCCAATTCGAGAGGCAAGTGTTGAGTTCAATCAATGTTGAGATGGGGAACATGGAAAGAGAAGTATACCAGTTGCTAAGATCACCATTCTCAATGGTTTAAGGAAACGGTGGAGGGATTCAATCAGAGTTACCAAGTTTTTTTGTCTCATTAGGTAATTACTCGAAACAAGCTACTTTTGGCAATTTCATAGATTATCACAACAATCGTAGCATAGATGAGCTTTTCAAGGGAAAAAAGATGCAAACCTAATAGAGCAAAGAAGAATGAGTGCAACATTGAAAAGGAAGGAGTTCATTAGAGTGGCTCCCCACCTGTAAGACAACAAAACGATTCAATAAATGAGCCGTCAAAAATACATAATAAAAAAAATCTGCCAACAAATTATTAATAATTAGAAACAGCACATGGTAAAACTAATAGTAACGAATATATTTTGCCTCCACAAAATTTATTACTTCATGGGATGAATTGTGATGAAAACTAATCTCAGGCCCAGCATCATTGCCCCTGCTATCACTGCAAGCAGAAGGTAGAAGCAGAAGAATGCAAATGCCACAGTACCCAGAAGACCTAGCATAATTGCAGAGCAGACGTCGAGGGATAAGATTCATCAAGAAATTTGGAAAAGAGAGTTAAGAGAATAAAAAATAAAAAAATATCAAATTTACCCCATATATCATCCAACTTGATGAAAACCTCATTCAGAAAAGGAGAAAGAGGTGGATCAATTAGTAGATATATAACAATATGAGCCACCCAAGCAACTGAAACAATCAACCTAATAAACAAGCAAACAAAATATTGTCAACAAAATTTGGTTGGACCTTCTCAAACTCCATATGCACTGAATAGATAACAGGGTAATTCATGATAAGACAAGATAACCAGAGAGCAACAGTCAGTACAAAATGTGCAACAAATAATTTTCCTTGTAAGACCCAATCCACTGAGACTTTAAATTGTTAAAATATAAGTCACAAGAAATTTGTATAGATTTGATGATTTTGACTGGGGAAAAAAGGATTCTCCAATTAATTTTAGGCCATAAAAATGAAAATAATAATAATAATAAAAACAACAACAACAACAAATGAGGAAATCAAAATAAAGACAAAATATTCATAAATCATGGATTCAAAACATACCCTTTCATGTATAAGATCCTAGGCAGAAACATGCATGTAAATGTCTGTACTTTTTACTAGAGCTGCAAACTAACAATGAAGAGCCATGTCCCATTTTGACTACCAGTCTGCCACATGGATCACTTTTGCCTTAACATTTTATCCAACTTCCAATTTAGTGCAGGATCACAAGGTCTTTTTCAACTCAGCATTCCTAGAAAACTCTGATACTCTGACTCTTCATTTTGCCACGCCATACCCGTATCGATACGACACTCATAGGATATGACATGGAATATATGTCCGACACATATTTGTACACTCGGATGCTTGATTGACATATTCATGCATAGTCAACAAAGCATTCTTTTCTCTTTATATGAAGAGCATGTAGTTAGATAAAAATAGTTATTTGGTTATATTTTGAATGGTGTATTTGATTGTATTTCATCATCAATTTAAATTATAATTATTACTATATAACTTTATATTTTTTTATTCTAGTTTATTTATATAACATAACGTATCCAAACAGCCGTGTCTAAACTTAGATCTACATCCCCGTATTTTCTATTTAGAAAGTTAATAAGAAATAGGGATATGCACCCATTCCTAACACCCATATCCGAGTCCAAGTAACATAGCTAGAAAATATACACTTAAATCAGATTTAAGGGAATATCATTCTCCTTTAGTACCTCATTTACTTTAGGATAATGCTCTACTGCCAATTAAAATCCCTAACATCCATTTACCAGCATATGGATAGCCTTATTCAGTTCAATCAAATTACTGAACTAACACTTTTTGGTTACTTTGCAAGATTATTATGCAAGCAAAGTAAACTTTGAAAAGGGGAAAAATATTTTCAGTTCAGTTTTGAAATCCTTCAATCAAATGCACTGGATAACTGAACTATCTTTCAGATTACAAAACATAATAGTTTATTAACTTCCCGGATGTTAGAATTTTTCCTTCTTGGATTTCCTATGTTTTGGCTGCTAATATAGCTTTTCATATTTTTCATGGGTCCACACAATTGCTCTATTCATACTATCCATCTCTCAAAAAAAGTTGAAACTTTGATTGGTGTGGGAACGTCCTAATGGATCAATTGTAATGCTAGCATTATAATGAACAATAATGTACAAGTTGTCTCACCTGCACAATCAACAACTATCTCATAACATCACATGCAACAATGTAAGCTGCAGACTTTTCTCTGGGGAAATAGCTTTTTTCTTTTCAAATTTTACTGTTGTTCTTCCACTATTATATGACTTTCAATTGTTAGTATTTTCCTTTATTTACTTTAGAAACCCTAACATGCCTCAGAATGAAAGATCTCTGATCAAAACTTCTCAAGGATCTTGGTCACAAACTCCAATTCATGAATTACCGTCTCCTATATATTGCATGGAAATGAACAAATTCAAAACATTTTACTTGAATATGTGAAAACACTGGATGAGAGAAGATACTCCGAATGTATAGATAAAAAATCAAGTTGCATTTTTTTAACCATAATTTTAAGGAGGTCATTAGATGCTGGATTGTCAGCACTCACCCTAAGATCCCCAACACAAGTTTTGCCAGGTACCCAAGAACAGTCAAAGCCCAAGCTGTCTCAGCCTGAAAAGAATGACCAAAAAAATCAACAAAGAGATAGAAAAATGTATGCTCTTGCCACACAATTGGCATGTTAAAATCATCACCTTTTCTCCTTGAGGATACATCTCCTCTAACAAGTTGACATCTTCTTCTAACTGGAGCAACTCCTACAAGTTTAAGCATCCACAAAGTAAGTTTCACTGACCATGAAAGTAATTGAAGCTGATGAAATGAATTATTAAATAGTTAATAAACAAGTCACAGCCAACCAACTCATATTCTACCCTTCACCTTGCACCAAGGCTTGTGAATTAGAACAAGTCCATTGGGGGAAAAAACCCATAACTGAGCCAAATAAATTTATTATATTTAAACATGTATATAATTCGCTTAAACAATCTCATATTTTGATTAACATGAAACAAAACTATTAAATATTGAAAAAGCATAAGTATATGCACAAGTTGTCTCAAAGCTTGTAATTATGCAACACACAAACAAAAATTTAAAAAAAAAAAACAGCCACATACTCTTAGGAGATAACATAAGTTTGACTTCTCAAAAGTTATACTTGTGTATGTCATGCAAAAAGTGCACCTCTACCCACTAAAACCATACTGCATACTCTATCGCTTCATATACCTTCTCTACAGCCTTGACATTTTTACGCCATTTTCTACCCTTAGAACCACTTCTTTCTTCTTGATGGAGTGCATCAGCTGCTTTCTTCAATTCTTTTGCTTTTTTGCCAAGTTCAGTTGCTTCCTGCAGAATATTAACAATATTAATAAGCACCAGAGATTACAAATCGAACCCCTGAAATATTTGGTTTTCTAGTTCTGTGTGGCCACATGATGTGAAACAAATGATCACCTTAATATACTGTGAGCGGGTTATGACAGCCTTTGGACGCCGGATGAAAGAAAATATAAGTCCCAGTGGCAAACAAGCAATACCAACACCTCCAAATATCTGACAAATATTGAGAAAATAATGGTAAGGAATATGCTGGTGAAGAAAATAATGCTGGATGGAATCCACACTAGAAACATCTTTATCCTAACTTCCTTGTGCACTTGAGTAGTTCATATATAAGATTAGATACATATATACACCACCTATATATGTCCTAACGTAATCTTTGGTTTTTCAGCATATTTCATTGACAGTTTTCTACCAGTGGCTTCTGATGATGAATATCATAAAGGACAACATGTGATTGTGGAAAGTTCAAAACTAAATCAAAATAAAAAAATTTTAAAAAAAAATCGACACAGAGTGATTAATTGATATACCGAAAAAAGTACAGATCCAACAATTGTAGCCAGCGCAACAACATATTCAGGAAAGGTGGTGCGCATAGTCCATGTTTTCTCTGAGGAAGGACTTGCAAGATATGCAGAGCACTGTATCCAGTCAAAATGTTAGGAAAGAGAAAGAAGAGACAAGGAAAAACATAAGCAAAAGAAAGAGGACAATAATTCTTCATTGTATTGTAAAACTATTATACAAAAAGCAAATGCGGAATGAACAGCATGCTATTACTATATTAATAATCCAATATGCAGAGAACTGATAAAAGGAAACATAACCTGGTGCACGCCACTTCCAATGCATGGCTGATTGCTAGAGAAGTCCCAACTACTAGGAAAGTTGGTAGTGGTTGAAGAGAGGTGCATGACAGTGAAGTCCACCTTTCCAACTAGCCCTGATAAACCATCAAAGATCATATAACCTCAATGGAAGAAAATTATGTTTAATTCAACATAACAAATGATAAAAAAAAAAATTATAGATGCCTCCAAATTATCATCTAAACTGATGTGGCACATCTATGCAAGTTTTTAAAAATCAATTAATGACATTAAATATGGAGTCTGCCCTCAAAAGTTAGAAACACTTCGTTTTGCAGTTCAAATTGCATACCTAAGCAACAGAAATGACAATTTCTCTAACAAAACACATAGAACATGCAAGATAAAGAGCATATTCGAACTAAATAACAACTGGAAAGGCAAAACTATGAGCATGAATTTTTGTATGTCATTTTCAGCTAAATATCCCACCTCTAATAAGCTGTAATTACAAAAGCAACAAGGTGCTATAGAGAATGAAACGTGCGAAAATACAAAGTACTGACCATATAGAATGCCAAGTAAAAGACCGCAAACAATTGCCGTCGTTATCACCCACAATAACGAGCTTTTCATCCTTTGGCCAATAGTCCTGCGACCAAAAAATCGCAGAGAGATTAAGAAAGCTTTCCATTATAACACTTATGGCAGTTGGGCACCGATGGGGTATTACAATAAGAGGGAAAAAAGACCCACTTGTCCTGGTCGCCTTCATAATAGAACATCGCGAAGGGGATAACAAAAAACACAAGCAAAGCATCGATAATATAGACAGCGATCCATAGATCTTTCATTGGTAAAGTGAGATTACATGCGCCATTGTATATCGCGCGGCGACAGGCCTGCCGGTTAGCGACGTCTGCCGGTAACATCAATATTGAAATGAGGGCGACAGATAGACCCAAAACAACGACGAATTTGGGGAAATAGGCCTGGTTCTTGTCATCTGGATGTTGGTAATTGACAAGAAGGTACACATTAAAGATAAAAACAATAATGCACACCACTATAGCGACAATAATTAGAGCGAGATTGAAATCGCCCATCGCTTAAACAGTCGATTCGAAGACGAATCGATCTGAGATATTCGAAAATTAGGGCTTTTTTTCTTGGAATTGAACGTTTGAATTTTGCAGATCTGGTTTCTCGAGGAGAATAGGGAAAGAGGAGGTTTGGCTCCGGTGAGGTCGTTTGTTGAGAGCTGAATGATGTGTAGGCATAAAATTACTAATGTGTCCTAATGAAAAAAGAACAGTGACACGCAAGGATGTGCTCTGAGGGTTAAGCTGGAGTTGGGTTTAAGAGTAGTTGCATATTATGCCTCGTGAGTCTAATCGGACAGCCTTGTACAGGCTAGACGAGGCATTTTACTTCAACTTTCAATTACTTAGGACAATGTACCCCTATTTATTACTATTTTATTTTAAGAAGTAGGCTGCCATTATTATTTAATAAAATTTAATATTTTTAAAATAAATGTAAATAAAATAATTATTTTTTATCTATATAAAAATTATGGAATGAAAAAAATATTTTTATATTAAATTTATTTTGATTTTTTGTTATTTTGAATTAAAATAAAAAAAATTTCTATAAAATCTGAAAAATAAACCTAATATCTGGATTTTTTCATGGTAAAAATAAAGTGATGATTAAATAGTAAAGAGCTATGGACAATTATATAAATATAATTCGGCTATGAATGAGTAAAATTTAAAAAAAATATACCTAATTATTTTTTTAAAAATATTTTTATATAATTATTTATTTTCTATCCATTTATTACATCATAATAAAATCATTTCCTTGTATAATTTTTTATATATTAAAATATTTTGTTCATAATAAATGCTAAAAAGGTTTTAGCTTCTCTCTACTAAATGACTCTTGTAATAATCCATGTTCCCTCCGTTAATCGGCTACAATTAGTGAACATAACTCAGAGGTAACTAGCCTAACCTTAATTTAATTTACTCCCTAAGCTTTTAGGAAATGTCTAATATCTTAGAAAATGACTTCACCTCAAATACAAGGTTATTGTTAAGAAACCCTGTAAATTTTTCCTACACCCGGATGTATGGAACCAATTAATTTATAAATAAAATGTAAGCTTATAAATATATTTCCTTAGCTTTTTATTAGCTGGTATATATAATTAAGAATTTTTCATTTTAAAAAAATATATATAATTAAGAATTTTGCAAATTAGAAACCTATGGATTATGATCTTTGGTTAGCTCAATCTATGGATAATGATCTTTGGTCAGCTGACTGCAATAATGGCAATGTAAATCGGTAGGGTATTATAAAAAATAAATTATTCGAATTTAAATTTGATTTTTATTAATAATATTTAAATTTATTTTAAATACGGTTAAAAATTAATTTAAATTATTCAATTATTATTATCCGAATAAATTTAAATCATTTAGTTTTATATATTTTAATTAATAATTTATATAAAAAAATATTTTTTATTAATAATTTTTATTTAAAAAATTTAATATTTTTTAAAATATTTAATTTTTATTTTTTTAAATAAAAATATATAAAAAATTATAAATATTAATATAAAAAATATTTTTATATTATATTAATTATTTATATAAAAACTCAGTACAGTAAATACTATATATATAAAATTTAAATTTCATTCGAATTTATATAAATTTTTTTATTTAAATATATTTTAAATTTGATTATAATTATTTAAATTTATCTATATAAATTTTTTTTAATTTAAATATATTTTAAATTTAATTATAACTATTTAAATTTTATATTTATAAATTTAATATGATAATAAATATATTTAAATAAATCTAAAAAATTTTAAATTTTATTATTTCAGTTTTCGATTTCTGTTTAAAAATAAAATTATCTAAACCTGTTATATTAAAGTTGGATTAGACGGTTAGCTCAGAAAATACCCGACCTATTGCCATGGCATGAAGGTTGAGGACCGCGTCAACTATAGTTGACTTGGGAAACCGGGTCAGACACGCTAGAAAATAATACCAGGGTCCGACAGGTTAATTAACAGTTACGTGTGAGCTGTGAAATTTTTGGAAGCATTTGAACACCAAACTTGAACCAAACTAGCTGGCCAAACTCTTGAGTTTGAAATTCCTTGGACTCTACATAAGTACTTGGTTTTCTCCGATAACTAGAGACATCATTCGGCATCATTTCCGACCAAACTACCTTAGTTCTCATCGTCACACTTATCTCCATAATTGTGTTTGATTTGATCCCCTGTCCCTATAATCCTATAATCCTCATTATTCTCAGGCATTGCTTGGAGATTGCTGCTAAGTGATCAGGTGATTCCATAGAATAATGGGTTCAAGTCGAACAGATGGCTCCGGCAAGGAGCGGTTGCGTTGGACACAAGAACTACATGATCGGTTCGAAAGGGCTGTGAATCAACTCGGTGGTCCTGATAGTAAGTTTTGATTTGCATGGCGAGCTCATGCATGCATGTTTAATTTACTGTACAAGTTTATGAATGATTTTCTTTTTTCTTTTTGTAATATTGAATCTGTACAATTTGCAGGGGCGACCCCTAAGGGTATCTTGAAAGCTATGAGCATTCCTGGGCTCACCATCTACCATGTCAAGAGCCACTTGCAGGTACTCTCTCCATCCAAATCCATGTTTGGAACTTGAAATTTCTCAGTTTTGGAGACGATGTAATACCAATAAGCTAATTATTTAACCTTGTTTCTTCAGAAATACAGGATCTCAAAATTTATCCCAGAATCAAACAACAGTAAGTGTGTAATAAATTTTCACTTGGGTACTGATTAATCAATTAACAAATTAATCTGAGGTTTATTAATTGAATTTTTGAAAAAAAAAATTTAACTCTTCAGAAGGCAAGTTCGAGAGGAGAAATATATCAGAACTTCTACCAAATTTCAGTGCAACGTCGTAAGTTACTGCATCTTCTTCAATCTCTTTAATTGTCAAAGAACTTGTTTCTTTAATCTCTTATGTAAAAATTTCTGCAGAGGTGCTCAACTTAATGAAGCATTAAAGATGCAGATGGAAGTGCAAAGACGACTCAGTGATCAACTTGAGGTATTGAATTATTTTTCCTAGGTTCTGGAGAGTTATGTAAATCTTAATGTGTTGATAATTCCCATCTGACAAGTTCTGGTTCATCTAAATTACTGAAAGGTCCAAAAGAGCTTGAAGAATAAAATTGAAGCCCAAGGAAGATTCCTAGAGAGGATTGTGCAGGAACATAGAAACCGAACAGTGAACATTCAAAAACACAAGCAATCTTTCTCACCTACATCACTGCCATTCCTCTGCGAATATTCAGAATCAAACGCAAAGGATTTCGAATCAGACGACGAGGGTGACAGAAGTGATCAAATACACTACAATGAAGACGACGAGTTTCAACCTCTCAAGAGGTTTAGAACTGAAAACGATGTGTTGCCGTCACGATACAAACTCGAAGAACTCAACTCGGATCCTTACAATAATCAAACCTCGGAACTCAACTTGTATCCTTGGAGCAATATGTCTTGTTCATCGCCTCTTGTCCCAAGCTTTTTCTAAAGCTTAGCATATTAACTGTTTTGTACTTTTTCCAAAAAAAAAAAAAAATCTATGAATAAAAGATATGTATAATGAGGTTGTGTTGAAATCTTGCTTAATGTAAAGATAGATAAATTGAAGGAGATCGAAATTGGACATTGCTGATATTGGATCACATGTAAATTGTTATAATATTAAATAATAATTTTATAAACAATAATATAAATTATTTATTAAAATATGTTATTGTACCTTAGATCCCTAGAAGAAGGCTTACTGGGTTGGCTCAAAATCCACAACAAAAAGGCTTCAAGGTTTGCTTATTGGAGTTGGGCCTTACACTCCTCTAATATCTCAAAGTAATGGCCTTTCAAAGGAATCTTAGCCTGTTTATCAAATGGTGATACTAACCCTAAGCACCAACTCTCTGCTCATGAATTCAAAACATTCATATTAATGTTCCGTATGTTTGAGCAGAAAATAATTTTTTATATTTTTTAAATTTAAATTTTTTAAAAACATCAATTAATAAAAATATTTTTTTTAATTAAAAGAAAATTTAAGTCATTTTAAAATGACTTCTCTTTTAAATGACGAACTGATTTTCTATGGTTTAAAAATTTTATTAAACTCTATAAATAAATTTGTTAATATATTTTATTTTTTAAATTAAAAATAAATAATAAAAAATAATTTTTTATGAAAATATTTTTTATGAAAATATTTTTTATAAAAAATATTTTTTAAATACAAATTATTTTCTATAATATGGGGCATAAATCTGAAAATTATTTATAATAAATTAAATTATTTTTAATCTAATTTCACACTTTAGAGAAATATATTATAAATTATATGAATTTAATCTCTTATTCAATCTCATATGGATTTGTGATAAAGAGTAATATATTTTTTATAAATGTTTTAAGTATTTTATTCTGAATTAATTTTAAAAAAACGTATTCCATTAATATTGAGTCTCTCTTAAATATTTTAGCAAATAAATACGTTATGTTATTTTAAAATTTTAATTTAAATTTAACATGTCAACGAAAAAAATAATATTTACATATTTTTATTTAAATATATTTTTATATTTATTTTAGAGTTAAAAAATTAAAATATTCATATAAATTATATATCTTTATAATAATTGCATCACGATAATACACTCTTTATATCCGCTGTGCATTATAATTCAAGGGAATGAAATTTAATCGAAATTTATTTTAACGTAATTTCAACGATTTTCAAAATTTGAAAGTGCTTCTCAATCATTTAAAACCTAAATGAAAATGTCTAGTCAAGTTCAACTTCAACCATATAGTAATTTAGTACACATCTTTAATTATTAAAAAGGAATATACGCCACTTATACTAATCAATCTAAAAAATTAATTAATTATGAAAATTCATAATATTTAATTATTAATTTTTTTTATAATATTTAACGATTAAAAATATTAATTAATAATTTTTTTAAAATGTGACTGTATTTTTGAAAATAAAAGAATTAATTTCATTAAATAGTTAATTTTTTATTAATTAATTGTGTTGTGGGTTTGTTCACATCTAATTGGTCAAAGCAATAGAGTATAAATCCTATCATGAATTAATTAATCCCATCCAAAGATTACTTGTAAAACTTGTTTACATGCACCCAATTTAGACTTTTTTGCATTTGCTTGCATTAGTTTTTGTCCTCCACGTCAACAAATTGGCAAATTTTCCATCTTATTTTCGTGCGGCTATGAAAAAATCGAGTACATGTGAAAAAAGAAAAAACTTGACAATCAATGAATTACTTTATTTTTAAATACGTTTATTTATTATATAAATTTTAATATATTAATTAATTAATTAAAAAGTTATAATTTAATAAAAAAATCTACTTAATAATTAGAGTTTACAGGCATATATTTTCAATACCAAACTTTCAATATTCAAATCAAATATAAAAAGAAAAAAAAATAAAAGAAGTCATCTGATATTTTATTTAGTTTGTGGGTATTCGGTAGATTTGATTTAAAATTAAATTAAATTAAATTAATTAAAATTTAAAATTTTAATATTTATAAAAAATTAACTAAATCAATTTTGATTATAAATTGAATCGAATTAATTTGATTTAGTTTGATCATTTAAATTTTTAATAAATTTTTTATACTTTATTTTTAGTATTTTAAAATTTAATTAAAATATTTTAATTATAATATCTAATTTTTATATTATTAAAAATAATATTTTATTATCACTAATTGATTCGATTTGATTTTTTTTTATTTTTTCCTAATAAAAAATAAATCGAATCAAAATAATTAAAATTTTTAAAATTAAAATATAAACCGAATCAAAATAAATAAAAAATCAAACTGAATTTTTAAATTAATTCGGTTCAGTTAATTTTTTTAATTTGAACCGAATACTGCTCACTTTATCTAATATATTTTACGGAAACTAGAGAGTATATTTTGATATATTTTTTATATAACCTATTTTTTAATTAAAATAATATTATAAATTGTATATGTTATCATAATTAAATAAAAAAATTAAAATATTTTTAATAGAAAAAATTTAATTAATAAGTATTTTTATAAAATCCATCAGTCACTAATAAATTTTTTATATTACGATACTAAATAGTAAAACACTCAACATTTAAATTTAATAAAATAATTAATTAATAAATTTTTTAATATTGTAAAAAAATTTAGAATATTTTTTAAATTAAGAATTAATTAATAAATTTTTTCATATTATAAAAATTAAATAGTAAATTTTATTTAATAAAAAAATTATCTAAATTAGATATGTGAGCTATTTTTACCTCATACCCAATTGATTCACATGAGTAATGGATGCAATATTGGAGAAAGAAGAACAAAGAGACAACATCCTTGACTAAAGAGTTTGTGAACAAAGAGATATGCGTTTTTTCGTTTTTTGTCAGAAAATGTTTTGCACAATAACAGCGTGATTAAACCTCAAAATAAGAAGGAATTAAAGTACAATTAAAAAAGTCTTTGACTAAGATTTTTCTACTTTCTTTTTCATACAGTTCCAAATTTTGAAAGTAGATCTATAAAATAAAGAAATTCCCTTTCTTTTTCGTATAATTTTAATTTTGAAAATAGATTTATAAAATAAAAAAATTAAAAATTTAAAAAAATATTTTCAATTAAATCTTTAGAAATTCAAATTAGATATAAAAATATAAAATTAAAATTTTAATATAGAAGATGAAAAAAAAAACTTTCTATTAAGACCCACTAAAAAAATATCTCATTTTATTAAGCATTTATTATGAAAATTTATAAAAATAAACACTCACAAAAGTATTTATTATGAAAATTTATAAAAATAAACGCTCCCAAACTCAATCTAAAATAGAGTGTATCTGAGTAAATTTGAGATATCTCAAATTTTATTTTTTTAATATTAATTTTTATTTAAAATTAAATTTTATAAAAATAATTAAATTTAATCTCTTGTATTATTAGGAGGGAGTTTAATAACTATTAAATTAAATATCTTATAATTTTAATACAATTATTCCATTTACTAGTTATTAAATTTATTATTATATGAAATCACGTTCCGCAATAATACAATATATGAAAATTCAACTATATTTATTTTTTAGAGTCGGCTTAAGAATGAGTACGAGGTGTAAGATTTGGATTTATCGATAATTATTTAATTATTAAATTGATTAATATAATTAAAAATTTACATATTGAGGATTTTATTTTTTAATAAATATTTTAATTTAAATAAAAAATATTGAAATAAAAATTGAAATTCTTTTAAATGATGAGAGAATCAGATATCAAAATTGGATAGCATCCACTGGGAAGCACTCTGGAGGGTTGGACAATCACTACTGCATAATGTTTGGAGTTTCAAATTAAGTTTAAAAATTATATTGAATTAAACTGAAACGAGAAGAAAATTGATAGTTAAAAATTTAACTGTATTAAATTAAATTTATTTAGTTATTTAGTTTTACTTTTAATTTTAATTTTTTATTAAAAAATTATATCGAAATTATATTGAAAAATCGATTTATATATATATATATTTTAAATAATTTATAGTAATATTATAATTTTAATTTATAGTACTAATGGTATATTTTATATATTATATAATTTTAATAAAATTAAATATATATAATTAAAATAAATTTTACCATTTTATTTGTTCAATTTAATTAATTAATTAGAATTTATTTTATTTAAATAGATTATATATATATATACTAATAAAATTATAGAATTATAATATAAATTATTAAATAATTATATATATATAATTGTGATTATTATCTATATATAATAACAATATAAAATTATTATATTTTTATTCACTAATCAATTATTAATAATTTATAATAATATAATTTCAATAAATTAAAATTACTACCATAATATTAATAGAATTATATTAATAGAATATAAGTTACTGAAATAATTATTTATAAATTGATATGTGTAGATATACTAATAATTAATAGTTCTATGTATATATATATATAATTATTATTAATATTACGGATATTAAATTGATAATGTGGCCGAATAAAAGTTATGCTGCGATTATCTAGAATATGCAAATTAAAAAACATGAGGTGATGGACGGCCATTCCAACATTTAAATAAATATTGATGAATATAAAGAATGCAAAAAATTATTTAAAATTTTTGTATTAAAAAAATGTATACTTTTATATTTATAATTTTTTTTATATAGTAAGAGGTGATAAATATGATATGTTTTATAATCTGATAGTGATATGATTATCTTTTAAATAAAGAATATTACTAGTCAATACGTTAAAATTCTGTAATCATAGACTTAATGAAAATAATACTAAATTGTGCTTCATAACAGTAATTTTGTGTCGACATTAAAAAATGACGAGTATTTTAATGGTAACTTGAGTGTTAAGATGTCTATTTTTTTTTCTGGTGCTAAATTAATTTTTTATTTGTCAAATTTCTACTCCATAGCTATAATAGCTTTATTTTTGAATAATTGTTAGGTAGTATCAATTATATATTTTAGTCACTAATCAATTTTTAAAAATTTATAAAAGTACAATTCAACTAATTTAATTTATTAATTATATTTCATTCTATTTAAATCGTTTGTATTATAAATAGATTGAATTATTAAATAATATTATAAATATTTAATATTATTTTAAATTTGAAATTCAAAAATTATTCGTTTGATATAAATAAATTTAATATTATTTAAGTATTTGATTTTGAGTTTATATTTTATTATAATAATAAAAAATTATATTAAAATTAAAATTAAAAAATTAATATAAAATAATAAATGAAATTGAAATAAAAAAATATATAAAATTATAATAAAATTATATTGAAATTATATCGAATTTTAATTTTAAAAATTTGAAGAATCAACATTCAATTTCGATTTTAATTTCCGCTGGAAAACGTGAATCGCAACCCTAATCACCACATTTGAATATAGGAGATTGAATGAATGTTGGATCACCTACCTCACTAATTATAATAATAAATTAATAAATAAATAACGCATAAAATAAAAAAATTTCAATTTTTTAATTATTATTTAAATGAAAAAAAGAAATGATCTTTTTGATAAATTTAATAAAATTTAGCGGTGGAAAAATCTGAAAGGTTGTTTGTTTGGTCCAGAATAGGAAGGCTAGGTCTGTAATGATCAAAAGAATGGGACTTGGCGTGAATCACGATTGGCTTCCCACGAGATTTGGGTTGGCCACGCTCTCGCTCACTGGCTCGGAGACGAGACCATTGCTTGTCTTATTATGATATGAACTGTAGGAATTATACTTTTTTTTTTCTTTAAAATTTTTCATTATGATTTATGGACCAAAATTATTCCTTTTTATTGTTCTAATCATAACAGGGAAAATTTTCTTCAGCCAAATTATTTTAAAATTTAATTAAAATATTTAAATTTTAATTATAGTGAAATTTCTTTATATTATAAAAAATAATATATTATTAATTCCTAATTAATTCATTTAATTTTATAATTTTTTATTAAAATTAAATTATATCGAAATAATTAAAATTTTTAAAAATAAAAATTAAACTGAATTAAATTAAAAATAATAAAAAAATTAAATTAAAATTTTAAATAAATTCAATTTAATTATTTTTTTATTTAAAAATAATACTGTCTCCCATACATATATAAAATAAGCCTATATTTGGTAAAATGTTAATGAATAGAAAGAAAATAAGAAAGGCAAATAAAAAAAAATTCTTCTGGATCAAAGGAAAATAAAAATGAGAGGAGTGAAAATAATTTTGTTTTCCCTTAAAGCTAAAAACATGAAAGAAAATAACATTTATATGCGGAATTACTATCTTATCCTTTTACTTTCATAAATTCAAATTCACTAAATAATTATAAATTTAATAAATTTAAATAATTTTATATTATTCATTCTCGATCGAATTAAATTAACTAAATAAATAACAATTGCAAGAATATAAATATAACATAGAACCAGAAATAAAATTACAGCAATAAAATTAATTCGATCTAACGGTTATTGCAAATTAAATTTAAAAAATTGTTTAGACAAATAAAAAAAAATAATTGCAAGAGTACATTGTCTAAATCCAACATGAAAAGAAAAAATGCAGCAACAATAATGTAAAAACCATATCAAAAAGTTTTTAACCTAAAAAGTCTGTTTTTAAATAGTTTTTTTCTAATTTAAAGAGGAACAAAGGAAAGTCTCCTTTGAAAGGAAGGAATGATCTCAAAATGCTCTTCTCTTCCTACAATAGTGTCTAAAATTAGATTTCCTAATCAAGTCTTGACCAAGATTTCTACTAGGGCTCCATTCACTTCCCATGATGCAAGGCTTGCCCATAGCTAAGTTTGCCATTATATTCATAAGTTTTACTTAAAATGTGAATTTTATATTTAAAATATTTAAGGATTAAATTATTATATTTTAAAATATTTAAATATTAAATAATAAATTGAAGTATTAAAAAAAAAAAAAAAATGAGAAGATGATAATTGGAATTTTTATGGAAAGTTTTGATATTAAAAGAAAAAAAAGAAGGGACAAGTGATGTCGTCATATGAGTTATGTCACGTGCAAGTGTAGACGATTGGATATGTTTGAAACGTGGCTTGCGGAGGGACATAAAAGAAATGTTTGGGCTGTGACTGATTTGATTTGGTTTCTCAACTGATGTCGGCCGAGGTGTGTGCGTGTGTTGGACCTTTTAGATTCACGACTCACTGTCACTCCACGTAATGCGCCCCATGTTTTGTCCCTTTCGAATTTATTTTGCTTTTATAAATCAAGATCATTATCTGCGCTCCAAAGCAGATATTTATTTATTATTAAGTGTATCAAAAATTAAAAATTAATTATTTTTTATTTTATATACTTTAATGTTATTGGATTGTTGCTAAAATCTCTCGTTACCACTTTTTTAAGTATCATGCGGCATAAATATAAGATAAGTATTATTCGTTTTATAATTTTTATTTATTTTATTTTTTTATATATGTTAATAAAAAATAAACTTCTTAATTATATTTATTTTTAAAATATTAATTTTTATTAAATATTAAAAATATTTTAAATATTAACTTAAAATAATTTGTTTTGAAAATAAAATTATAATAGTTAATTTATATATAATTATAATATAAAAACGTATATAATAATTTTAAAATAATAATAAAAAATAAAATCATATAATAAAGTGAATATTATTTTTAAATAAATTCTAATTTAATTTATAATATTAAAAAATTTATTAGTTAAATTTTTTATTTTAAAAAATAAATTAAAAATCTTTAAAATTTTAAATAAATATTAATTACTTATTTTAGGTTAAATATTATAATAAATTAAAAACACCCTCAATACGAAAGGATTAATTAATAAATATTTTTATAAAATTAAAAAATTAATTCATAAATTTTTTATATTATAATAATTAATTAAATAAATAATATTATTTTTATTCCACGGTAATTATTTTTATTTTTATTATGAAATCTTTTGAATTTATTCAGATATATTACTTTATGAATGCTGCAATAATTATTTTTATATAGAATTTTTTTATCTAATATTATTTATCTTCTTAAAAATTTAATATAACATTAATTTTTATTTTTTATACATCCCATTACTAATTTTTATATAGAATTTTTTATCTAATATTATTTGTCTTCTTGAAAATTTAATATAATATTAATTTTTTATTTTTCATACATCCCTTACTAGTTTTTAAGTTATTTAATATTAATAGATAAAAAATAATATTTTAAATAAATTATTATAAATTTTTAAATTAAAATTATTAATTTAAGTAAAAATTTTAAATAACAGATGGTATGAAATAAATAATAAAATATTTAATCATTAAAATTAATAGAATGATTAATTAATATAATTTTTAAAAATTTTTAATATATATTTTAAAAATAAAAATTAACTTAATGAATATGTATATACAATGAAAGTAAATAGTAAATTTTATTTTTTTATAATTTATCTTTTAATTCCTGATAAATATTTATAATGCGTAATTGTAAGATGAGATAGATATGAAATAGAGAAAATCCGAAAGGAGGAAGATGACGGCAAAACCCTAATCCCTATTCGTGTCCTCTAGTTGTATTTTAAATTGCTTATTTAACTTTAATGTTTTTAGGAAAATAATTAAAATAATAAAAAGTCAATGCGAGCATGCTTTAATTTAAAGGACAAACTTGCAAATGCTTATCTATACTTTAAGCACGTGATTTCATGCAACTTTATACGTTTGAACGGGAAATTATTGGATGCTATTAGATTACTACTCCATCTCCATCGTGTTAAAGATGGTGCACTAAATTAATAGTCAAATCGTTATTTAATTTTAAATTACTTACTAAATTTATATTATTTATTCCTCAATTTTTACATAATTAATTAATTAATAATTGTTAAAATATAAAAATTTTAATAATTAAAATTAATAAATCATTTTTAATATATTTTTAAAACTCAATGATTCTCATAACATAAAATTTCTCTTTTAAAAATCAGAGATATTGGAATTGTGAAGACCTCGTCAGGCGCTGTGGCGAAGAAGGATAGGAGTTAAAAAAGGAAAGTGGGGCCAGGTGGACACGGGGGGTTTGTCGGCTGGCTCCTGTTGCTGGTTACGGCGTCCTTTTGTCGTGAGATACATTATTTTCTCTGCTTCACCAAATTATGGAATTTGTTACTTTCTATGCTTATGTCGGCCGGATTTAATCCTTCCTCTATCGCCAAATTATACTGTAACCTCAATCTACTCGCTCACAAGGACGTTAAACTATATCTTTAATAATTAAAATTAAACTTTTAAATTTTTGTTAAAAATTTAAACTAATTTTTCTTTTTTAACCACCAAAAGATAGAACCACTTCCTTTATTCTAAAGGTAAACAGTTTACTTACCAATCGCCGCTCTCGACTTTGATAAAAATTTTAACCACTTCCATAATGAGAAACAATAATTATTTCGCTGCTCACAACCGTTTACTTACCAATCGCCGCTCTCAACTTTGATATGAGATGTCCAATGTCATTTACTTGGAGAATAATAGCTCTTTGTCACCAAGACAATGGATACTCACACCCGTTTAATATATTTAACTTTAAATTCATCTTAAAATTTATTTTAAATTATTAAATATATTTTAAATTTAATTATTATTGTAAAAAATATAAGTTTAATAATTTATATAAAATATAAATTTTAAAAAGTTAATTTTTATTTATATAAATAGATTAAAATAATATATATTGGATACATAAAATTTAAACTCACACTTTAATTAATTATTATTAAAGTGTGAATGTAATATTTACATAATTAAAAGAAATTATATAATTATAAATTAATTGATACTAATTGATTAATAATTTTTTAGAATTGTCTTAACAAAATTTTATAATCTGTACGTAAAAGCACTTATTTTAACAGAGAAGATACATTATATTATCCAATCGTTCCTTGTTGTTTTATATGGTATCAGAGTTTCTTGGTTTGTTCTAACTTTGGGTTTTCGAATTTATTCTATTTTTTTTTTCTAGGTCTCCTTAGAGAATGAGGTTATTTTGTTTGAATCTCCTATTCTGATGAATATCTCATTTCACCACCACCTCAGGAAGACGAGGAAAAGGATTTTCGGCCGATCCTTAAAGACCGGTGACCGGCTGGCAAGTGAGTGGATTTTACGCGTCATTCGTTATTTCTGCTACAAATTTCACATGTCGTGCGTGGGACATCCGTTGGACCTCCCGTTTAATCTCTAACATCGCCTCGATATTTTTGACCATCCGTCGGTACCTTGTCTGTCATCGGACTTTGCTGGTTATAGGATCTTTCTTTCGGATTACCTTTCTATTCTGTTTTTAGAATTGTACTGGCTATTGTTTGAAGGCCTTGTTTGGATATGTATTTTCTAGTTCCTATTTGAAGCCAGGTGTTATTGTAACAGCCCGAAAACCGAACTGCTACCGGCACTAGGATCCAGATCGACTTAAGGTCGCCGGGACCCGTAGTAAGCCTGCTATCCTGTCTGTGTACCTGTGAAATCCCATACATGATCATACATGTTTGTAAAACATAAAAACTTTTTGTCATTCCAAGGCTTAACCTGTGCATGCACTATCTCTGTTCTATCACAATCCCTACTAGAGCTCCTCATTGCTCTAGGCGGATAAAACTCATAATGTTAAGCCTGGTTTTCTCATAATCAAACTAATAAAAGCAAACATACATCAACTGATCATGTGACTCTACAAAGGGATTACAATTCTTATAAGTCAAGCACCATTCTATATCCTGTACACATACACTATATCTTTACAGTTACATGTCCACACTAGCTATTACAAAAGTACTCTTCCTGTACCCTGCTGACCTCCCTCTGAACGCTGAACCTGCACAACTGGATTTAGGGGAGAGGGATGAGCTCTATAGCCCAGTGAGTAGAACAGTAATAAAGCACAGGTGATAAAACATGCTCTCATGCAATGTATCACATCACAAGTAATCACATCTCAGCATGGACGGATCAACACTCCCTCTATACCATATGCCTGGTCCCCGTAGGGCTGTTCCAGGTCTTTCCTCCGAGGGCTATTGAATCCGTACTATGTCCATACAATCATAGAAACAATGTACAAGGAGCAATGCCAAGTACAAGGATAAATGCAATGCATCATCTTCGTGTACACTAATGCACTCAGCCTATAGCATAGTCATGATGCATGAAACATGATAAAATATCCATTTCTCATATTAAAACATTCAAGGAAGTTCCACTCACCTCTGGCTGACTCTGTGCTAACTCTGCAGGTTCTGACCCTGTACTCACTGCTGCTCTCTGGGGTTCCTCTGGTCCGTTCCTACAAAACAACACATCACAGAGCACATAAGCAACACATAGAGGAAAACAACACATGCATCATGGCAGTGCACAACATCAACAGATAAACAGGACGAACATCCTATCCTAGTGGACATGTCTTCCTACTATGCTTGACCCAGTAAACCTCTCTGAGCCCAACTCTATCTATATAGGTCCGACCATGTGAACCTAATGCTCTGATACCAATCTGTAATAGCCCGGAAATCAAACTGCTACCGGCACTAGGATCCAGATCGACTTAAGGTCGCCGGGACCCGTAGTAAGCCTGCTATCCTGTCTGTGTACCTGTGAAATCCCATACATGATCATACATGTTTGTAAAACATAAAAACTTTTTGTCATTCCAAGGCTTAACATGTGCATGCACTGTCTCTGTTCTATCACAATCCCTACTAGAGCTCCTCATTGCTCTAGGAGGATAAAACTCATAATGTTAAGCCTGGTTTTCTCATAATCAGACTAATAAAAGCAAACATACATCAACTGATCATGTGACTCTACAAAGGGATTACAATTCTTATAAGTCAAGCACCATTCTATATCCTGTACACATACACTATCTCTTTACAGTTACATGTCCACACTAGCTATTACAAAAGTACTCTTCCTGTACCCTGCTGACCTCCCTCTGAACGCTGAACCTGCACAACTGGATTTAGGGGAGAGGGATGAGCTCTATAGCCCAGTGAGTAGAACAGTAATAAAGCACAGGTGATAAAACATGCTCTCATGCAATGTATCACATCACAAGTAATCACATCTCAGCATGGACGGATCAACACTCCCTCTATACCATATGCCTGGTCCCCGTAGGGCTGTTCCAGGTCTTTGTGCTTGGTCCCCGTAGGGCTGTTCCAGGTCTTTATGCCTAGTCCCCGTAGGGCTGTTCCAGGTCTTTCCTCCGAGGGCTATTGAATCCGTACTATGTCCATACAATCATAGAAACAATGTACAAGGAGCAATGCCAAGTACAAGGATAAATGCAATGCATCATCTTCGTGTACACTAATGCACTCAGCCTATAGCATAGTCATGATGCATGAAACATGATAAAATATCCATTTCTCATATTAAAACATTCAAGGAAGTTCCACTCACCTCTGGCTGACTCTGTACTAACTCTGCAGGTTCTGACCCTGTACTCACTGCTGCTCTCTGGGGTTCCTCTGGTCCGTTCCTACACAGGTGGACACAAATGAGGGACCAAACTACCTCAAGAACATCTCTAAGAAACTCCCCAAAAACCCTCTAAACGATCCTCAAACAATCACAGAAAATATGCAAAAGAAAGCTGGACAGGGCACTTTCGGCGGCAGGTTCGGCGGCCGAAACCCCTCTCCAGAGACGAAACTCATGCATGTTCGGCGGCACCTTCGGCAGCCGAAAGTCTCATCCAGAGACGAAACTCAACCTTCGGCGGCACTTTCGGCGGCCGAACCTTGCCTCCAGAGACGAAAGTCCCAAGTTTCGGGGGCAAGCTTTGGCAGCCGAAACTGCCCACAAGGGGTTCGGCGGCCGAACCTGACTTTTGCCCGCTGTTTCATGCAAAACTTACCCAAAACTTACTCAACATGCATATCAACTACTCCCAACTAGCATATACACATAGATATGCACAAAGGGGCCTAAAACTATCCTAACACCCCAAACAAACACATCTAACACCACTTAAACATGCTTCAACTCAAAGATCATCAAAAACCTCACCTAAACCTAAACATGCATACTACCCATACAAACTTCATAAAACCTTCAAAAATCAAGAAAGGAAGGTCAGGATCTTCTCTTACCTCTTCCAAACAAGAGATTAGACGATCCCAACGTGGAGTTATGAAGAACCAAGCTGCCAAAGCTCCAAACTTCCAAACTTTGCTCTTTTGCTTAAAACCTTCAAAACAAACATAAAACCCTTCAAAACTTTGAAAGATCTGAAGGAAAACTAACAAATCATCAAAGTCAACGTGAGAAGGTTTTGGCTCACCTCTGGCTGCAAGTGGAGGAGAAAATACCCTCCTCTCACCGACCTTTGGCCCTTTTATAGGTGGCTGGCCAGACCACCTTCGGCAGCTGAACGTGACTCCGAAACCATGCAAGGTTCGGCGGCCGAAAGTGACCTTCGGCGGCCGAACATTAGCATTTCTCCCTTATTGCTTTTCATTCAACAACTCTTTTCCTTTAACACTTTAAAACATTAAAACATGTTAAAATACCTTAGAAAACATATGTATTACCCTTCTAGAGGGTTCCGACATCCGAGATGCCACCGGACTACAGGAAGTCCAATGCAGGACTCTAGCCGGGTATTACAGTTATGCCTTGTTTAGGTATGAACATTTGATTCTTTTGTATGGTATTCTTTTTGTTGTGAATCTTAACATGGATACAAGTAGTAAGTCTACTACTGTAGCTACTATTGCTGAGACAGGTAAAACTTGCCTTATCTCCTCTTCACACAAATAGATAATTGATTCTAGTGTCACAGATCACATGACAGGTAATCTTCATATTTTCACAACCTTTCGATCAAATAAAATATCATTTTCCGTTACCATAGCTGATGGGTCAACCTATGATGTTGAGGGGTCTAGGACTGTTAAACCTACTTTTTCTCTTACCCTATCATCTGTGCTAAGTTTACCTAATCTTGCTTTTAATTTAATTTCTATGAGTAAACTTATCAAATACCTAAGTTATTGTGTCTTCTTTTTCCTGATCATTGTTTCATTCAGGATCTTGTGACGAAGCAGGTTATTAGTAAAGGATATGTCTTTAGAGGTCTCTACATTTTGAATTTATGGGTGCCTCAGTCTGTTGCCTACTTTAGTGTCGTGTCTCTATTTGAAGCACATTGTTGGTTAGAACATCCTTCTTTACTGGTTTTAAAGAAGGTATATCCTCAATTTCATGAGATATCTTCATTGGAGTGTGAGTCATGTCATTTCACCACACATCATCAAAGCTCTTTAAGTCCTAGAGTCAATAAATGAGCTAAGTCCCCTTTTTAATTAGTTCATTCAGATGTTTGGGGATCATGTTCGGTTGGATCTAAGACTAGATTCATATATTTTATCACTTTTGTGGATGATTTCTGTAGAATGACTTGAATTTATTTTATGAAGTATCGCTTAGAAGTGTTTTCTCATTTCTCTACCTTTTGTGTTGAAATCAAGACTCAATTTAAGGTTTTTATGCAAATTTTGCGAAGCGACAATGCTAAAAAATATATGTCAAAATCATTTTAGACTTATATGACTCAATATGGTATTCTTCACCAATCATCATGTGTTGATACACCTGCTCAAAATGGGGTAGCTGAAAGAAAGAATCAACATCTCCTTGAGACTGCTCGAGCTCTGTTGTTTCAAATGCAAGTTTCTAAGCAATTCTGAATTGATGCTGTCTCTACTGCATGCTTCCTCATTAACTGCATGCCCTCCACAGTACTAAACGGTAATACTCCTTATAATATTCTCTTTCCTAAGAAGCTATTAATTATTTCCGCTGGAACCACTTCTTTTTGGTAGCACTTGCTATGTTTGGGATGCCATACCTCATGTGACTAAACTTGATCCTAAAATTTTAAAGTGTATTTTTTTTGGGATATTTTCACCTTCAAAAGGGTATCGTTGTTACTCTCTAGATCTCAACAAATATCTGGTCTCAACATATGTAGACTTTTTCGAGCAATTTTCTTTTTATCCTGTTGCACAAACCTCTACTGGTCAAGAGGAGGATGATGAGTGGCTCATCTATAGAATCATATCTGAGGGTGGAAACTCTCTGTGTGTACCTTCTATTGCACAATATGATGGTAACATTCTTCCTAGTACTCAGCCTCCTGTTAAACCGTCAATTGTTCAAGTTTACTCTCGGAGACCAGTACCTAATGATACATGTTCTGCACCAAAATATTCTTCGTCATCAGATCCACCATCGAGTGATATTGACCTCCCCATTAGTCTTCATAAAGATAAACGACAGTGTAAGTCTGCCTATTCTGTTGCTAACTTTCTTTCTTATGATCACTTATCTTTTTCTTTTACCTCTTTAATTGTCTCTCTAGATTCTATTTATTTATCTAATATAGTTAAATAGACTCTGACCCATTCTGGATGGCGTGATACAATATTTGAGGAGATCAAGGCTCTAAATGAGTCATACTTGGGAACTAGTTGATTTACTCTTTAGCAAGAAGGCTGTGGGCTATAAATGAGTTTTTGCCATCAAAGTCAATCCAGATGGTTCTGTAGCGAGACTTAAGACCTATCTTGTCGCTAAAAGCTATGTAAAAACTTATGGCGTTGACTATTCTGACATTTTTTCTTCTATGGCCAAAATGACCTAGGTTCGCCTGTTCATCTCTCTAGCTACTTCTCAGCATTGGCCTTTACCACAGTTAGATACCAAGAATACATTTTTACATGGTGGCCTCCAAGAGGAGGTGTATATGGAGCAACCACCTGGGTTTGTTGCTTAGGGGGAGTATGAAAAAGTCTGTATTTGAATAAATCTTTGTATGGTTTGAAGCAGTGTCCTTGTACATAGTTTGGCAAGTTCAGTGAAGTTGTTCAAGAATTTGGATTGAAAAAAATAAGTGTAATCACTCAGTTTTCTATAGAAATTGAAATACTGGTATTATTCTCCTTATTGTATATGTTGATAATATTGCCATTATAGGGAATGATAGTGTAGGGATCTCTTCTCTCAAATCTTTCTTGCATGCGAGTTTTCATAAAAAAGACTTGGGTCAATTTAAGTATTTCTTAGGAGTCAAAGTTTTGAGGAGTAAAAATGAAATTTTCCTATTTTAAAAAAAGTATATCCTTGACTTACTTGAAGAAACTGGAAAGTTGGGAGCTAAACCTTGTACCATACCAATGATTTCTAATATATGTCTCACAAAGGATGACGGAGACCCTTATGATAATCTAGAGAGATATAAGAAGTTGGTTGGAAAACTGAACTACCTTATGGTGATGACTCGTCCATATATTACTTTTGCAGTAAGCGTCGTAAGTCAATTCATGTATGCTCCTACGATGAAATATTGGACTGCTCTATAACAAATTCTATGTTATCTAAAAGGGACCCTATAACTCAGTATACTCTACACTGATAATGGCATACTGCAGTTGAGTGTTTTTCAGCTGCTGATTAGGCTGAATCTAAAAGTGATAGAAGGTTGACTATAGACTACAGTGTGTTTGTTGGAGGAAATCTAGTGTCTTGAAAAAGTAAGAAGCAAAATGTGATATCCAGATCCAGTGTCGAGTCAGAATACAAGGCTATGACTCAATCAACTTGCAAGATTCTATGGATAAATGATCTGTTGAAAGAAGTTAGTTTAGTTGTTGCGTCACCCCTGAAACTTTGGTATGATAATCAAGCTGCTCTTCCGATCACTTCCAACCTAGTATACTACGAACGAACTAAGTATATTGAAGTTTATTTTCATTTCATTCGTAAAAAAATTCAAGAGAATTTAATTTTCATAAGTTATGTGAAGATAGGAGAGCAACTAGGTGATCTACTCACCAAAAAATTAAATGAGGCTTAAATAGAATATTTTTCTAACAAGTTGGATATGATAAACATCTATATTCCAGTTTGAGGGTAGTGTTAGAGTTTGAACATAATTTATATAATTAAAAAAATTACATAATTAAAAAAATTATATAATCAAAAAAATTATATAATAAAAAAAATTATATAATTATAAATTAATTAATACTAATTGATTAATATAAAAATTTTAGGAGTTGTCTCAATAAAATTTTCTAATATGTATATAAACACACATATGTCGATAGAGGTGGAGAAGATAAACATTATTCAATTATTTTTTTTTTGTTATTGCAGAATTTATTCTAATAAAATTCAATTAATATGCAAGAATCTGACCCACAACCATCTCTAACCAATGAACTCAATCTCTGTGTTGTGAAAAATGATAAGTGGATAGGGTTGATCAACAGCATTTCAATTAGAAAAAATCGGCCGACTAGTAGATCTCTGAGATATCCTCAGTCGGGACAACCTCGCTTCCTTCCAAATAGCTGAAGAAAGCGACCTGCAAATACACGACTGCAAAACAAACTCAAAAATTATAAACCACAAATCCGACATAAAGCTCCCACAACATCGGCTCTGATTTGTCAGAGACAAAACCCATAATAATACAGCCGATATCTAATTGTGGAAAGCATGACCCACAATGAAGTTATTTGTGCGTTTTGCAATAAACCATGACCTGAGAAAATATTAAAATTATATAATTTTGTAGGATGATTAAAATTTAAGTCTGATAAAAAATTGAATTGAATTATTTTAATTTTTAATTTTTAGCTATTTGATTATTTTAGTTTTTTAAAAAAATTCAATTGCTTAATTTTCATTTTAAAAACAAAATTAATAAATAATTAAACATATTATAAAAAATAAAAAATAATAGACGAAATTTATTAATTAAATTATAAAAAAATTATTAATAAAATAAATTATTAATTGGTTATGAATTATTTATATTGAAGATTACTAATTGTATATATACTTACGATTGTTATCGATAATTATTTTAATATTTAAATTAATAGACTATAAATATGAGTGAGTGTAATATTTAATATAAAGTAATTTGAATATTTAAAATTATATATTTTAAAATTTATATTTTAATTATTTTTATACCGTAAAGTGATATAATTAATTATTATTTTTTATAAAATTTAGAGTTACTGTCTTGTTTTTAGGAATTTTAGAAATTGTGGGTGAACAAAGACTAATAGTTATATGATAATGGTAAACTCGATTAATTAAGGGCGAGACGGGTGAATAGTATTCGGTTCAAATTAAAAAATTGATTGAATTGATTTGAAATTTTAATTCGGTTTTTTATACATTTTGGTTCGATTCGATTTTTAATTTTAAAATTTTTTATTATTTTGGTTCGGTTTGATTTTGATCAGAAAAAACTAAAAAAATCGAACTGAATCGATTAGTGATAATAATATGTTTTTTCAATAATATAGAGAAATTAAATCATATTAATATTAAAATATTTTAATTAAATTTTAAAATATTAAAAATAAAGTGTAAAAAATAAAAAAATTATTAAAAATTAAAATCGATCAAACTGAATCGAATTAAACTGAATCAAACCGGTTCGATTCGATTTGATTTTTAATCAAAATCGATTCGGTTTAATTTTTATAAACACTAAAATTTCAGTGTTCGATTTATTCAATTCAGTTCAATTTTAAATCGAATCAACTGAATGATCACCCAAAATATAGGTCATTTGAATGATCAAGTACTCTTTGACTTGATTGAAATGAGCGCAAGGTGAGTCACGAAAACAATACCATCGAATACTAATGAGACATAATTTAGAAGTCCCTATAGGCGAGGGCGAGCTCTGAGTAATAGATATTGTAAAAAAATTCTAGATGAATTTGTATATAAATAATTATTAAATTATTTTTATTAAGGTGGAATTTATATTAGATAAACACCAAAAAAGGGGCTGCTGACATGTGAACAAGATAGTTGACAATTTGCCAAATGCTTTTGCCATATACTTAATAAATGATTCCCCCTTAATTTCTCTTTTGTTTTTTGTTTTTTGTTTTTTCTCTTCTATAATTAGTCCAAAAGTTCATTGAAGAAGTCTGTCTATTACTTCTAGTATTTTTATTCTCTTTTTTTTTTTTGCTTTATAAAAAAAATTCCACCTCATCTCTAATCCCATAGATTCCTACTTACTTAGTTCTAGCAGTTTGACTTAGATTATGAATCCAAATACTAAAGATAAGGTTCAAAATTTTAATATATATCAGAAATAACAGTAACCCAAATAATATAATTTAAAATTTTGAATTTACTTTATAAATTAGTCAAATTTATTTATAGATAAAAAAATTAAAAGTTAATTATTGTTTGGCTTTATTTACAAATTAAAAAAATTACTTCAAATAAGTTAGAATTCATAAAGTAGGTTAACTCATAATCCAATTTTATTACTGATTTGTGTGTCTACGTGCGTTTGAATCGTAAAAAATTACAAATAATATTATTTAGTGATGAGCGAAAGTCTAAGTTTCATAAAAAAATCTATCCGTCCACGTAATTGATTTAGAAATATTAATACCGTATAAGAAGTATATTATCCATATGAATTTAATAAAAAAAATTAAATTTTATTGTTATTTAAATTTATTTTTAAATTATCATTAAAAAAATTAAATAAAACAATCAATTATCATGATTTTAAAGTGTGGATTATACTATAGTTAGTCTATTTAATTTTATTTCGATTTGTTGGATTTTTAATAATAATTTAAATCGAAAATTAAAATTTAATATATTTAACTCTCACGATATAATTTAAAAATAAATTTAATTTTTTAATTAATATTTATTTATACCGATCAATAAATTGCTGGATTAATTGGTCTTACTTCACTTTTAAAATATAAAAAAGAATAACATGTCGAGTTTGAATCTCTATATTAGATATGGAGATAATATTCACTTTGGTGGTGAGATAGAGTAAACTCTTTATCTCTTATTTTATAGTCTATTAGTTTACTCAGATTTTGCGTCTCATTTGGATAAAAAAAATTTATTTTATTATTTATTATATTAATTTTAAGAGCATTATTTTTAAATTATCAAATGATAATAATAATACAAACATGAATTATGATATAATAAAAATAAAAGGAAAACATAGAAATAAACATGATTTTTCTAAATAAAAGAATAATTTTTAAAATTATCCAATCCCGCAATAATAATAACATTAATTATAGTATAATAAAATGAAAGAAAAATGTAGACATAAGCATTATTTTCAAAATAAAATAAAAATTAAAAATATTTTATTATATCACTTTTTGGGAGCATAATTTTTTAAAATTATCAAACAATAATAAAAGTATGATATAATCAAATAAAAGAAATGTAGAAATAGATATTATTTTTGAAATAAAAGAAAACAAAAACAATAAAGTAAAAAAATTATTTTGATCATATCAATTTTTAAGAGCATACTTTTTTAAAATTATCAAATATTAATAAAAAATCATAAATTATGATGTAATAGAATAAAATAAAAACATAGAAATAAACATATTTTTAAAAATAAAATAAAAATATTAAATTTTATGATATCGGTTTTAAGAGCATTTTTTTAAAATTATCATATGATAATAATAATTATTCTGTTTGTTTCTGTGTTTTTATTTTATTTTATTTATCATAATTCATTTTATTATTATTATTTGGGGTAGGAGCACAGAATTGTTATCTGGGGATGAGGATTGGAGGGTAAAAGAGTATTTTTAAGAAAAATTATCATTTAAAATATATTAAGATTAATTAAAGAGAGCTTTATATTTTCTAATAAGTGTTTTTTACCCGCAGCTCCAACATCCGCAGTGTGGTATCAAAGCACAAAAGAAAGTAGACAATAGATAGAAGCCACGTATGTAAGAGGAAAATTCAGTTGCCACTCACTAAAATTGTCTATTGATAGAAGCCACGTGCGTAAAATCACTCTTCCTTTCAATTAGCTGACCTTCTGTAGTCAAACTTACCTTTATCTGCCTGCTGCCAACACAAAATCCCACTACTGCCTTCTCTCTCTTTTTCATTAATTAATTAATTAACATATCTAATATTTTAATATATTATGAATATTAATTAATTAAATAAATAAATTTTTAGAAAAATAAATATAAATATTTTTTTTTTTGTAAATTAAAGAATACGCTCATCGAATACACTTAATAATTTATTTATTTTATCGTAAAAAAATATACCTACACAAAAATTTTCTTTTTCAAAATCAAATAGATAAGCAAACTTAAATCTATGGTGAGACTCTTACCTCCAGAACCCTCCAACTTAGATTGTCCTTTTCTTAATTATATAAGCTTGCAAGTGAGAATGAACAGAGAGAGATTGCAAGCTAATGATTATGGTGATTAAATATCTGTAATATAATGAGCAAAACAAGTTCTTCACGGCGCCGGAATTAACTCTCCTTCGCTTCCTATATATAGACGTCTCACTTCCACTCACCATACCCACATCTCAATCTCCTCTTCTCTCTCTCAATAGCTCCATAATTTTCACGTTGTTTATACCTGAAGCTTTTAGCTTCAACCTCCTACCCACCACCACCACCTCACAATTCTCCTTTCGAGCTAACATGGATTGCTTGCAGAGTTGGCCTGAACCCGTTGTCCGTGTCCAGTCTTTGTCTGAAAGCGGCATCCGCCAAATCCCACAGCGTTATGTGAAGCCACCATCTCTGAGGCCCTCGCTCAAGAATAACAATATTTTTACTGCTCAAACCGAGGTTAACATTCCGGTTATTGATTTCCAGAACGTTTTCTCCGATGATCAAACTCTCCGTTTAGATACCCTGAAGAGTATTTCCCTCGCTTGTCGCAACTGGGGTTTCTTTCAAATAGTGAACCACGGTGTTAGACCTCAGCTTCTGAAGAGCATGCGAGAGGTCTGGCGAGAGTTTTTTAACCAGCCGCTGGAAATGAAGCAGGAGTACGCAAATTCTCCAGCTACTTATGAGGGATACGGGAGCCGTTTGGGAGTTGAGAAAGGGGCAAAACTTGATTGGAGCGATTACTTTTTTCTTCATTATATGCCAGTTTCGCTGAGAAATCAGAGCAAGTGGCCTGCAGTGCCAGCTTCTTGCAGGTGCGTACGTGTGTGTTATATCTTTAAACTCTCCAGGTTGTTAATGTTCGTTAAAAGTATCTTTGACCACTTCTGCTCCTATAGATTTAATTATTAACCAATTTACTTTCATGGGATTGAGAGAATTGTCCTGAATTTATTTTGTCTCAAATGAAATTATTCATAATCTTAATTTCGTCGAACAAGCTAAAAACAAGTGATGATATCCTTCTAACATTCTTTTTAGCATTAAGTTGATATGGTCTTATACGAAAAAGATGTTCCGTTTGGGCAACGTTGGATTTTTTGCTTTATTGTTAAGCACTTTATAAGTACAGCCAACATCCTTCACATGGGAAAAAGAAAAGGCAGATGATCCAATCAAATGACCCCAAAGTTCAGAAATACATGGCACCTTTTACCTAAAAAGCACTAATGGATTCTTTTGGCTGTCTATAAATGACAGGCTTAGAGGGTAATCGCTGATCCATATTGAAATTTGCTTATAATTTGCGTTTTATATATATTATCATTGCTGGTAGGTGAAGCTTTTTAAATTATCAACCCAACACATCGCCTTCTCGTATGATGTCTTGTCGGTTTTTGTACGAAACCAACCATGTGATTTCTTACATTATTGAAGTTACAACTCCACAGTTTGAGTAATTTCTGCCATTGCTTCTTCTGAAACTAATGCTTGCTCTAACAATTTGGGCATACTGATATTGCAGGGAATTGGTAGCTGAATATGGCTCCGAGGTGGTTAGCCTTGGTGGAAAACTCATGAGGGTATTTTCTAAGAACCTTGGCCTGGAAGAAGACCACCTTATAAAAGCTTTTGGTGGAGATGACAACGTTGGTGCTTGTTTGAGGGTGAATTTCTACCCCAAGTGTCCTCAGCCAGACCTTACACTTGGTCTCTCATCACACTCCGACCCAGGTGGCATGACCATTCTTCTGCCAGACGAAAATGTCGCCGGACTCCAAGTCCGTCGGGGGGACTGTTGGCTTACCGTTAAACCAATCCCAAATGCCTTCATTATCAACATAGGAGATCAAATTCAGGTTGGTTTTTTGTTGACAAGTTTTGTATTCATGAGTCATGGGACCTCGTCTGATTATTGCTGTAATAAATATGCAGGTGCTGAGCAATGCTATTTACAAGAGCGTAGAGCATCGTGTGATTGTGAACTCTGATAAAGATCGAGTGTCCCTTGCTTTCTTCTATAACCCTAAGAGTGATCTGCTGATTGAACCTACGAAGGAGCTGGTGACAGAGGACCAGCCAGCTCTCTATCAACCAATGACATTTGATGAGTATAGACTTTACATTAGGACAAAGGGTCCATGTGGGAAGCAACAAGTGGAATCCTTGAAGCGCTCTTGATCATATCTACGTGGGATCGGTTTGAAGACTTAATTAGAAAAGGCAAAAAAAAACTCTCTATCTTTTTTTTTCTATATATATATATGTATGTATGTACACTACAACTCGTGTTAGTGGATCGAATGTCATGATGATGATGATGATTTATGATCAAATTTAATGAATATGATGGTGATCATTGCTTTTCAAAGCCATTAGCAAAGAGACTAAGCTCTTTTTTTTTTTTCAAAATATTATTGTTATATGATAAGTCGGAGTGTATTGATCCCATTGCAAGAAAAAAAAATAACTTTTCTAATATATTTATCGATTTATATAAAAAAAGTGAATGATAAAATAAATTTTAAAAAATTATAATATTATATTTAGTAAAAATAAGGATAAAATTGAAAAAAAAAAACTTTTTAGTCTTCTCAACACGAGATATAATTTTGGATAAATCAAGTGACCAAAAGGAATATTTATTAATTAATTGTGTGCATGTATTCCAATATTATTATTTTTATCACGTGAAAATATTATGGTAGTTTAATTTTAAAAAAAATCAGAAATTAAGTTTTGATTTTAGTTCAATTTGGACTATATTGAAAAGTAAAATAAAGGAGTAGAATATATTGAAAAGTAACAAAGTTTTCCAAAATAGCTAGCTAGCTAGTTGTGGAGTAAATGTATTTTAATTTTGTCCTATTAATTTAATTTATAAATTAAACATGCCAATTATTTATCTTCTTTTTTGGAAGTGATTAATCTCAATTGCAATCTATTACTATTTTAATCCATATAAAATTTAAATATTAATTTAAAAAATTAAGAAATATTTAATGGAGAGTTAACATGATGATTTGCATGATTTAACCACAAGCTCAATTACGTGTTTGTATTAACTCAGTTAACTTAAATTATAATTTAAAAAAATGATATATTAATTTTTTAAATAATATTTTGGGGCATAAATTTCTCAATTATATCTTATATGGGCTGAAAGATAAATTAATAAAATTTTAATTTTAAATTCATCAATAATGAAATTTTCTTTCTAAATCTCATAATTTTTATTAATTTTATTTTTTCACATAAAATACAATTTATTTTATTAACTTTTTAATTGTATTCATTTTATAATCTGGTGGTAATAAGTGTATTTAAATAAATTTAAGAGATCTCGGATCTTACTTTCCCAATTTCTCAATTCTTATTTAAAAAAAAATACATTAACTTTTATTAATGATTAAAAGTTATTTTGATAAATTTATTGAAAATAAAATAAAATAAAATAAGATTATAATTATTAATTTATATATTATTATAATATAAAAAAATCAACAATAATTTTAAAATAAAAAAAAATAAAAATTATGAAATAAAAGGAATATAATTTTATTTTAAATAGTGTCATTATGAACTATAGAAAAATGTTGTTATAAAAAAAATTTACTAAATAGCTCTTATAATATAGGAAAACCATTTGATTTATTTATTTTAAAAAATATATTAAAATATCTCTAATATTTTAAATAAATCTATTAAATATTCTCTCCATTAACTTTATTTATTAAATATTATAAATAAGTCTGAAATATCTTGATATATAGAGATTAATTAATAATTTTTTTAAAATTTTAAAGAATAAATAATAAAATATTTAACTATTAAAATTAATAAAAAATTAATCAATAAATTTTTAAAAATATTAAGAATATTTTAATATATTTTTAAAAATAAAAAAACCAATTAATAAAGTTCTCTCCATTATAAAGATTAAATAATATTTAAAAAAAAAAAACTTAAATACATAAATTTTTTAAGTATAATTTAAGCACCAGCCTGTTCGTAGTCTAGTCTAAAGCAGTTAGATGTATAAACTATTTATTATCCCTACGTCGTATAATTTTTTTTTAGTAATATTAATAATTTTTTAATTATATTTATTTTAAAAAATTAAATTTTATTAATTGTTAAAAAAAATTTAAATTTTTTATAAATAAAATAAAATTAAAACAATCAATTTATATTTTATTATAATATAAAAAAATGAATAATAATTTCGATTGTATTTCTATTTATTTTTTCATTTTTAATTATATAATTTGGAAACATTGAAGAGTTATATAAAATTAATATAACATGAAAACGAATGCATATCGAAAAGGTATATTATTTGGCAATCTGAAAAATTAAATGATAAAATACGATAAAATAAAGTTTAGGGAAACGATTTTAGTTTTTTGATTAATCTGAGAATTTTTAAATTTGATCGGAAAGCTTTATTTTTAAAACTACGATTAAATAATAAAAAATTTAATATTTAAAAAAAGATATTTTTACATATTGTTAGAAACAACCTAGCTAATTTCCAATTTGAATAGAAAATCTTTGATGGGACAAAAACAGATAATTTAAATTTAATGTAATTAATAAGCAAAAGAGACGAGGTGCATGGGATTAGTCGAGGATATCAGCGATTGGTTTAATTGTTTGAATTTCTATCGATTTATATAATTTTTAAATATTTAAATACTTAAATTAAGTATTTGTTAAATTTAGTTGGACATTAAATATATTAAAATAAATTTAAAATATTTTAAATTTAAGTGGTTGAATCTCCTATGACCTATCCCTACATAACTTTTAAGTTAAAAAATGAAAAGTGTAGTGGAGTACACCGAAGAAGACTAGAAGAAGAGGTAGGGTTTGCTGGTTGTCTGGTTGAAAACGGAAACAGGATTAATGCACCCACGTTTTTATTGTGTTCATTTCTCCCAAACATCTTACTCTTTCATTTTTCTAACTTTTTAGCTTTCTCTTTTTTTTTTTTTTTTTTTTTTAATCCAGCCCACTTGTCGTGTGCAGCTCAAACTATCCATTTTTTATTAATTACAACCATTTCTATTAATTATTATAATTAATTTATATTTTAAATTATTTATGATACATTTTTTTATTTTAGTTTAAATTAAATTTTATATAAAATTGAAATTACTCGAACGTGAATTATTCAAAAAATTAAGTGTTCAATTTAGAGCCGTTTGTATTACTGAATTTGAAGATTTTCTTTTTGAGTTCATCCAATCAATTCAAATTTTAAATTAAATTAATATTTTTTATTAAAAATAATAATATTTATTTCAGAATGAAAATGCAATCCACATATGAAGCCTTCTTTTTTGAATTCTCCCCCTCCTTCACTATCATATTTCTTTTTCACACATCTCCATTTTTTTTTTGAAATTCTTTTTTTCAAAATTTTTTACAATATATTTTTATATTTTTTTTTCAAATGTTAAATATCAAATTTGATATCTTTTTAAAAAATATTAGGCTTCCAAAAATTATTCAGTGGTATAAATGATGTGATATTCTCAACCAATAAAATTAAAATATTTATTATTAAAATATATTAAATAAATAAAAATAATTATCCAGTTATTATAACATAATTAATTAAAAATATAATTAATATTCTAAAATTTAAAAAATAAAATTTACAGCTAAGTTTAGTTACGAAGGATCACACCTCTTTCTTTGTATTATTTTTCTTTTATTTCTAGTGATGTATAATTATCTTTCTACAGTGCTATCTGTTTATATCACTCGGTCCGCACGTATGGATAGATCAAAACACATTTTTATATTAAATGGTCATTTAATTTTTCAGACGCGCATGCTGACAAAACTGTGAAGTGAATGAACTCGCATCCCTTATTTTCTGTCACATCACCAAACTAGACTTTTTATAGGTAACTGACGTACTATATCCTTTTTCAGAACCGGACCTCGCCCTGTTCCGGCGGTCATCAATCATCATGTTACATAAATAATTTTTTACCTTATTTATTGCCAGCGTTGTCGGGTTGCGGATGGGCTCAGTTCATAATACAAAATTCACTAAGAATGATTATTCTTTGTTTAATTTTATGAGCTTATGTTTTTTCATCGATGGAATTTAACAATGTTAGTGTATTTTTTTTTTATGAGTCAACTAATTTCCCCACCATTTTTCAAAAGTTTTTATTTAAAAAATAATAATGGACCAGTTATATCAAAAAGATTTTTTTATATCAACTTTGAACATAAGTTTTTAATTTTTTTATTGTAAAAAATTATGACGTGTTTATTTTCTATTATCGCTTCATTTATCTTTCTTAGAATATTTATTTTTATAGTAATTATAATTCATTATATAATTTATCAATTATATTATGAATGGTAATTACTATAAAAGTGAATATTTTAAGAAAGATAGATAAGAGACTCGAACTCAAAATTTCGCCAACTCTTTATATTTTAAGTATGTAGAAATAAGAATTTTAGAAGAATTTAATCTAATTGATTTTTTTTATCAATTCTCTTTATATAAATAATATAATTTATTTTAATTTTAAAAATTGAAATGGGTATGGTTTTATAAAAAATTTTATTTAAATCCTTTTTACAAAATTAATAGTTAGAAATAAAACTTTCTCTAAGAGGATGAAATCCAAAATGAGCCTCCATGCAAAATATCCGATCTATTTGCCACCTAATTTAAATAGTAAGTTCCAACAAAAAAGAAAATCTTAAGTTTACCATGAAAAATAATAATAACAAAAACTCCAAAAACTAGTGCAATTAATAACTGAATTTATTTTTTTATCTTATTAATTAGAATTGGAACTCAAAGTCTAATTGTACAAAATAGTAAAATTTTAATAAATTTTTAAATGTTGACAATAAACAAAATAGTCCTTTAGTTGTATATAAAAAGAAAAAAAAATCATAAAAGCATTTAAAAATTGAAATAAATATTTTTTTTCCTCAATCACCAAATAATGGGCAAAGAATTAAAGCAGTCAAAAAGTTCACCTTAACTTTTATTTAAAAAAAAAAAATCCAAAATGCTTTTGGCTTCTTGGAAATGGCAATGGCATTTAGGGATTAAAAATAGCAAAGCTTTTGGGTAATGTTTTGGGAAATCCCACTGTTTTTTCCCTCTATGCTCTGTGGTACAACCTCAGCTCCTAAACTTTTCTATTTGGTCAATTATATCTAATTTAAAAGCCAAGCTATTGCCCTAACTCAGGTAAGTAAAATTTTTATATGCATGTAAATGTATAAATTAATATATATGTATATTTGCATTTTATCATATCTTAATAAAATTTATTATAATTTTAAATAATATATTAATTTTAATTTAAACGAATATATACACAAATCGTACTTACAAATATAGTTTACATATTATATTCTCCCTTATCAAATTGAGTTTTCTTTTCTCATATCAAGCCTATCTAATTTGTCTAAATTAATTATTTAATTTTTTTAAACAAAACTAAAAATTATTGTATTCAAAATCAAATTCTTTACTCTTTGTATCAACTAAACAAAAATCACCAAATTTACCTAATAATAAAGGTGGGTTTTTAATATAATTTTTTTTATATCCAGATGCATGCATCCAACCAATTCATACTAAAATCAGAAAAGACCACACTTGCAAAACCATATTGATCACTTTCTATTAATCAATTGTATAAATACTTTGATGCAAATAAAGATTTTTTCGAATTATTTTTTAAAAATAATTTAATTAAATTTAAAAATATATATTATTTATCCTCTGTTAAAAAAGAATACTTTAACTTTTTAAGAAATCTAAAACAAATGTAAGACAATTTTAAAACTTTTTAGAAACTTTAAACTATTTAATCAGGTTACTCCCATCAAATAAATTGCGGGTTTTCATATGTGGTATCATTAGCATCTTGAGATTTGGACATGTGAAAAGATGACATATGTGTTCCGACAAGTGTAACTTCCCGTATGCTAAAGTTGATATTGGCCAACTGGGTTCCTTCTCAGCAAAATGGACCATTGCTATTCAAACTTCACCTTCAATTCTTAATGTCTCCACCACCAACAAACGATTTTCATATGGTTGCCACTTCCATTTCCCCACGTGAACGATTTCATCCCTGATTTATAGAGAGAAAAGAATCTTTTTCATAAAGGAAATTAAATTCTAACTAAAATTGTGTGCATGCATGTTTACATTAGTAGGCCACCTGCTAAATCTGCCTGCACAACGTGTGAGTAAAAGGAGATGAATTTAGTTTGTAGGGCTCAGTCCGTGTAGAAATCACCAAAATTCTCTATATATGGTGATTAGTAATTTACGACTCTTTGTTTTACAGAAAATATGTTTTGAAAGATATATTTACATTTTTAATATTTAGAACATTAAAAAACTTTATATATTTTTTAATAAATATTTTCATGAAAATTCTTTTTTATGTATCAACTTCGAAGATTAAGATGGTAAAGAAACTTAGTTTAATTTACTAGATAATTCGATTTAATTCAATATAGAATATAACAATCGCTTTTGCAGGTGGAGAAAACAAAAATTATAAAAGAAAACGCTGCTTGTTTTGAATTAGGGATTAAGGGTTTATATTGTTACTTGCAAAATATACTATGTAGATATTTATATACATCAAAATAGTTATTAAATAACAATAACACAATCAAGTTCCGTCTATATATATTTATTTTGTAATATGTAAATTTTTTAAATTCACTGTACCATAAACTTTACTATATCAAAATTTAAGTTTAATTAAACATTTTTGGAATATTTTTAGGAAGTATTATATATTCAATTAATAATTTCGATAATATATTACTTTTTAAAAGATTATTAATTTCGTACTATATTATTAAAAAATATTTAGTATATCATTAACTCTAATTTAACATGGAGTGAAACTCAAATTCTTAAAACTATTTTTATTGGCACCGTTCTTAAACTTCTTATTTGTAAACATCTCTCGTTTTACCTGGTTTTCTCCCTCAGATTTATCACCCACCGTATTCTATTATTGGACGTTGTGTCCTGTTTCATCGGAAAATTATAGAATTCTTTTATGACATATATATTTATCCAATATAATCTCAACACATAATTTAAAATGAAAACTTATAAAATTTTAACTTTTCATTGGATCCGTATACACGGACGCATGCAAAAATCCGTCTCATTTGCCTTGAATATCATCCAGGGGCCCTTTCTCTTTGCTCTTTTCTTAAATTGCTCTACTTCATTTTTACATTTTTTTTTTGTGTGTTATTTCTTGTAATTACAGGGCAGTCTTGGCGTCCCCTTTTAAATGATTTCTCCCATTAGTCATTACTCGTCGTTGCTATTTTTCTACTTATATCTTTCCCCCAGAACATCGAATATGCATTGCGATATTGCGTGACATCTTTTTTAATCAAAATAATCTGTTAAGAAGATATATGAAATAATGTAAAAAGTACTGATTTACCATACAAATTCTCCAAAAAGCAAAACAATAATGATAAATCAATAAAGCCATCATCGTCGAGTACAAGAAAGAAGTGAACTCCAAAAACATGTGAACCCAACCCAAGTCCAAGCTAAGAACACAAGGAAGTTGAAATAAAAATCTAACATAAATATCAAAGGGACCTTTTTCCCTTGTCTTTCCTTTTTTTTTTTTTTTTGGTGTGTGTGTGTGAGAGAGAGTGAGAGAGAGTGAGAGAGAGATCTTTTGGGATAGAATTATTGGAGCGGGGAAGGGGGGAAAAAATCTTGCTGACATAAATATCAAAGTGGGGAAAGAAAAAAATAGGAGATGGTGAAAGGCGTGGGTCAAATATCATCGCATTAACCCTTTCTTTGACGAAAATATACTACAGCCCTACGGATTTCAAAACTCACATTGTCATGTCTCGTGTTAAGAGGAAACAATTATCAAAAGGTTGAAATGATATAATGGACAGAATCATACATCCTGGACCAAGGCTACAAAAGCACTATTTTTACATGATCAACATTTGCACAGAGAGAGAGAGAGATGTGATCAGCCTCCGTAATTTGCCTAATTTCCCAAGCAACATAGCCCCACATAATCAAAGATTGCCCCCCCATAAAATAATCACAAAAGAAAGCACGCCTAACATGGACAGTGATAACCCTAAACTTTCTTTTCATCAAATAATTAAAAAGTAATACCTTGTGTTTCTGTCTCACTCATTCCCCAAGTTTAGTGAACCATCCTTCATTAACTTCATGCTTAGACTGTTAAATCTCCCCCTGGAGTAATGACGGGAAGCCTTCCTCCAATCAGTTCCAGTTTTCATCATTGCAACAAATTCATCATAGCTTATTTTCCCATCCTGTGTTCATTGGAGAGTATCATGTCAAAATTTTCAATCCACTGAATTAACAGGGTCAAAAAAATGATTATTGAAAAAGATATTGGCTCTTCACCTTATCTGTATCCACCTCTTGGAAGATGTCATCCGCAACATTTGTACAATCATCTGCACCATCTTCCATCAAGGTATCTCGGAGCTCATCTGGTTCAATATAACCATTGCCGTCCTTGTCAAAGTAGGAAAATGCCTTGTGAAGATGCTCATCATTGGCCATTCTTCGTAGGTGGAGAGAAACAGCAATAAATTCCCCATAATCTAATGTACCTTTCCCATTTGTATCTACCTGTTAAAAATTTTGACCATTCAATATATATAGAATAGGATTTCTGTAATACCCAGCTAGACTTCGGTATCGGAATTCCTACCGTCCGGTGGGATCCCGGATGTCGGAAGCTTCTAGAAAGGTAAAATCATGTTTTTATAAAATGTTTTAATGTATTTGATGATTTTAAGTAAGAAGGAAAATGAGTTTTGAAAGAAAAAGACCAAGGAGACATTTCCAAGTTCGGCCGCCGAACGTGGGATGATTTAGGGGGGGCAAGTTAGGCTTCCGAAAGTTTCAAAGGTTCGGCCGCCGAACCTCATGAGTTTTGGAAGCACTTTAGGCTGCCGAAAGGTGGTCTGCCAGCCCCTATATAAGAGCTCCATGGCCGAAACGGGCGAGTTTTCTCCCCATTTTCGGCCACGGTGAGTTCTTGCTCTCCCATGGTTCATTTTAGATGTTTTTCCTTCGATCTTTCGTGTTTTAACAAGCTTTATGTTGATTTGAAGATATTTGAACAAAAGAGCGAGTTTTGGAAGCTTGGAGACCAAAGAGTGGAGATCTCTCCCATCTCCAAGTTGGATCGTCTCTCCTCTCGTTCTTCAAGAGGTAAGAGTAGATCCATAGTTCCTTTAATGTTTTAAGTAAGTTTTATGGAGTTTCTTGGGGTAGAAATGCATGTGTAGGTTTATGTGAAGTTTATGGGTTTACTGTGCGTTTATGAACAATGTATGTTGGATATGCATGTTTGATGTGTTGTAGATGGGGTTTAGGATAGTTTGAAGCCCCTAGGAGCTTGTATGCTTGAGTATGCATGTTGTAGAATAGGAAAATGCATGATTGAATGAGTTGGGAGGCGTTTATGCATGTTGAGCTGAGTTTCTGCCCTTTGGGAAGAACTCAGGTTCGGCAGCCGAAGGCTCTTTCGGCCGCCGAACCTGCCTTCGGTAGCATGTATCGGCTGCCGAACCCTGCCCCCGAAAGTGGACTTTCGGCTCTGGAAGGGAGTTTCGGCCGCCGAAGGTGCCGCCGAACATGCATGAGTTTCGTCTCTGGAGGGAACCTTCGGCCGCCGAAAGTGCCACCGAAGGTGCATGACTTTCGGCTCTGAAGGGCCTTTCGGCCTCCGAACCTGCCGCCGAAAGTGCCCTGTTCAGCCCTCCTTTGCATGATTTATGTGATTGTTTCAAGGTGTTTTAGGGGGTTTTTGGGGAGTATTTTAGAGTCATGTTTATGTATGTTAGGTCCCTCATTTGAGTCCACCTGTGTAGGTTCGGACCCGAGGAACCGAGGACCCCAGCAGTGAGTTCAGCTGCTTCTGAGTCTATTAGAGCTTCAGCCAGAGGTGAGTGGAATATCTTATTTCGTTTCAAAGTAAATAAATAAATCCTGAGCATGATACACGCATCATGAATGCCATGAGATATATTAGGGTGCTTGCATTAGAATCCACGAATATGTTACATTGCATAATATGTTGTTGATGTGGATGAATGTTGGATGATCCTTTAGCCGCACTACGTTATGATATGATGTGATACGGTATGGAAGATCAGTGAGGCCCATTCTACGCCCCTGGCACTATGTAAGAGAAAGACCAGTGAGGCCCATTCTACGCCCCTGGCACTATGTAAGAGAAAGACCAGTGAGGCCCATTCTACGCCCCTGGCATATTGGAATGTTATGTTATGAATGTAATGTAAGAGAAAGACCAGTGAGGCCCAGTCTACGCCCCTGGCACTATTGGAATGAGTAGTGGGCTATTGGTGACAAGTTCATCCTTGATGTGGATTGTTTGTGATATGTTGCATTTCATGAAAGCATAAAATTTAATTTGAATGTTTAATTATTCTGCTCACTGGGCTTTATAGCTCACCCCTCTCCCTTAACCCCCAGGTTTGCAGGTACAGGGTAGACCAAGAGGTCAGCAGGAGTAGAGTCATGTGTTATGTAATAGCTAGATGTGGACATGGATATGATGTAATGTAAAAAGTATGATATAGAAATGTTATGTAATAATGTTTATGGAAGTTTAGAGCTGTGCTTGACCATAGTATTATGTTAATCCCTTTTTAGTACATGATCTCAAATGTTTAATGATGATTATTATAAACCAAACTTAATTTATGTTATGTCACCCCATTGGAGCATTGATGAGGACTCCAAGGTGGGGTTAATGTTTATGTTTATGAATAGTGCATGCACAGGTTGAGTTTGGTGAATGAATGAAAGAAAAGTTCAAAATTTTTATGTATGTTGTTGATCATGTATGGGATTAAACAGGTTCATAGGATGAATGTTTGGCTTGCTACGGGTCCCGGCGGCCTTAAGCCGATCTGGATCCTAGCGCCGGTAGCGGTCCGATTTTCGGGTCGTTACAGATTGGTATCAGAGCCCTAGGTTCATATGGTCGGACCTAGAGTGTCGGGCTCATAGATGTTATAGAAGATCAAGCACGATAGGAAGATCATGTCCACTAGGATAGGATAAAGAGTCATGTCTTGAATGATGATGTGAAATGCCATGATTTTATGCATGTGCATTAATGTTATACTTTGATATGTGATGCGGGTTCATGTGTTTGCACACGAACCATTTGATGCTAATGTTCTATGTGATGTATGCTGTTTTTCAGAAAACAGGATGAGAGGAACTCGTCGATCTGCACGATTGACTGGAGTACCACCCCAGGACGAGGGCACTGATACCCGTCCTCCTGTATTGCCTAGGGCAATGTCAAGTAGGTCCAGCAGAGAAAGAGCAGTAAGAGACCCTAGAAGGTCTTTGGATCTAGGTAGAAGCAGATCAGTGAGGGGAACAGTGCAAGGGGTTATGTCAGAGGATGTGAGGGATCAGATGGATGTGGATCAGAGGAGAGATGGCAGTCTCGGAGTAAGTATGTCGGAACAGGGAATGGGAGAGTCCCAAGGAGGCACTCAGGCCTCGGGATTTGTTCAGCCACCTTACTACCTACCCTTTTCACATAATCCCGGGTATTCGATGGGAGGTACATCGGATTACCCCAGTTTTAACCCTTATCCCTCTCAGATGCCATACCCACCTTTCTACCCACCGTACCCACAATACCCTATGTACCCACCCCCATCTTTCTATCCAGGTACAGCAAACCCTACCCCAGGGGATGCTGCACCTCCTCCACCACCAGCAGCACCTACTGTCCCAGAAACCCAAATACCTAAACCTAGCTCATCTGGGGGGAGCAAGGTCAAGATGACCGATTACATGAAGCTGGGTTCTCCACAGTTTGAAACCGGTGATGACCCGTTTGTGTACCTTGAGAGGGTCAAGACAATTACAGATGAGATAGGAGCTGATGACAGTAGAGCCATTCAGATGGCTGGGTTCACACTAAAATGCAAGAAGGCCCGAGAGTGGTTTAAGAACTATGTGAACCCGAGGTTGGACAGCCTATCGTGGGAGGAGTTTGCAAATGAGTTTGCAGGATGGGCTTTTCCTGACAGTTCAAGAGAATTGAAGATGATTGAGTTCGAGCAGCTGAGGCAGACGGATGAGATGAGTGTGGATGAGTTCACAGACAGGTTTTTGGAGCTGTTGCCGTTTGCCGGGCAAAATCTGGATACAGATCAGAAAAAGTCAAGGAGGTATATCATGAAGCTCCATTCCAGGTATTCCTCCTTGATTCAGTCAGCAGAGAGGGAGAGTTTCCATGCCATTGTGGATATGGCTCGGAGGATGGAGGCTAGTGCAATCATCGAGGGAAAAGTCAAACAGTCAGTGGCACAGCCTTCTGATTCCAAGACCCCAGGTGGGGGAAGGATGGACCCTTCTTCTCTGAGTTCAGCTAGTAAAAGGTGGAGCAGTACCACCAAGAAGCCAAAGAAGAACAAGTTCTGGAGCAAGATCAAGTCTGGTTTGGGATTAGGAAGTGGTTCGAGCTCAGGTGCAGATAATGCAGTATGCAAGAAGTGTGGGAAGCCGCACAAAGGAGTATGTCTGGTTGGGACGACAGCCTGCTTCAGATGTGGGCAGGAGGGACACATGGCACGGGAGTGTCCTAGGGCAGCTTTTGTGACACAGTCTCAGCAGACAGCTTCTGGTAGTGTGGCTCAGCCAGTAGCTCCGGCCGCGACTCAGGCTAGTGGCAGAGGTCGAGGGAGAGGGGCAGCCTCTTCTTCAACGGGTTTCAGGGGTGAAGGTCCATCAGCTCCAGCACGGATCTTCACCATGACTCAGCAGGAGGCAAACACATCCAACACCGTGGTGTCAGGTAATCTCATCATTGGTTGTTCTGATGTGTATGCATTAATGGACCCTGGTGCATCTCATTCTTTCATTGCTCCGAGGGCCGTCGAGAGGTTGGGATTGATGGTCTCTGGGTTAGAGTGTCCCCTATGGGTCAGTGGACCCAAGTGTGACCCGTCAGTGGCAGAGTCGGTCTGCCAGTGTAGTCCAGTTTTTGTGGAGGGAAGATGCCTGTCCGCCGACCTTGTGGTTCTAGATTTGACAGATTTTGACGTCATTCTAGGGATGGATTGACTATCTACCCATGGTGCTACCTTGGATTGCAGAGACAAGGTAGTCAGGTTCAGATGTCAGGATGGGTCAGAGGTTGTCTTCAGAGGAGACAGGGGGAGTACACCTAGAGGTTTGATATAAGCCCTACAGGCTCGTAGGCTGCTCAGGAGAGGTTGTCAAGGTTTTCTAGCTCATGTGAGAGAGCTGGATAGTCATGTCAGAGAGCCCGCCTTAGTGCCAGTGGTCAGAGAGTTCTTAGATGTTTTCCCAGACGAGCTGCCAGGTTTACCACCTGCTAGGGAGATAGAGTTTGAAATTGAATTGATGCCTGGAACTAGACCGATCTCTATCCCTCCCTACAGGATGGTACCAGCAGAATTGAAAGAGTTAAAAGAGCAGTTGCAAGAGCTGGTAGATAGGGGTTTCATCCGACCGAGTACCTCACTTTGGGGTGCTCCAGTGCTATTTGTGAAAAAGAAGGATGGATCCCTTAGACTTTGTATCGACTACAGGCAGTTGAACAAGGTCACTACCAAGAATAAGTACCCGTTGCCAAGGATCGACGATCTATTCGACCAGCTAGCAGGAGCGGGTTGTTTCTCCAAGATAGATCTGAGATCAGGGTACCATCAGCTGAGGATAAGGGAAGAGGATGTACCGAAGACAGCATTTAGGACCAGATATGGGCACTATGAGTTCCTTGTGATGCCGTTCGGGTTAACCAATGCCCCTGCAGCATTCATGGATCTCATGAACAGAGTGTTTAGTCAGTACCTGGATCACTTTGTTATTGTCTTCATAGATGATATCTTAGTGTATTCCAGGAATGCAGAGGAGCATGCCCATCATCTGAGGTTGGTTTTGCAGACCTTGAGGGAACATGGCTTGTATGCCAAGTTCTCCAAGTGTGAGTTCTGGCTGAGGAGCATCTCTTTCTTGGGGCATGTGGTGTCAGAAAATGGAATCGAGGTAGACCCCAAGAAAGTGGAAGCTGTAGCTAACTGGCCTAGACCCACTACGGTGACAGAGATCAAGAGTTTCTTGGGTTTGGCAGGTTACTACAGGAGGTTCGTTCAGGACTTCTCTAAGATTGCAGCTCCTATGACCAGACTGACTAAGAAGAACCAGAGGTTTGTGTGGACCGACCAGTGTGAAGAAAGCTTTGAGGAGCTCAAGAAGAGGTTGACTTCAGCACCAGTGTTAGCTCTGCCAGCTAGTAATGAAGACTTCTCAGTGTATTGTGATGCATCCCGTGTGGGACTGGATTGTGTGCTAATGCAGAATGAAAGGGTGATTGCTTATGCTTCTAGGCAGCTGAAGAAGCACGAGTTGAATTACCCTACACATGACCTAGAGATGGCAACAGTAATCTTTGCACTCAAGATGTGGAGGCACTACTTTTATGGGGTTAAATGTGAGATCTTCACAGATCATAAGAGCCTGCAGTACATCCTGAGTCAGAGAGAGCTGAATTTGAGGCAGAGAAGATGGGTAGAACTGCTCAGTGACTATGATTGCAAGATCCAGTACCATCCGGGTAAGGCGAATGTTGTGGCAGACGCCTTAAGCCAGAAATCACTTGGCAGTTTGTCCCATATTTCAGCAGAGAGGAGGCCAGTAGTGAGGGAGTTCTTCGAGCTCATCAATGAAGGTCTACAGTTGGAGTTGTCTGGTACAGGTGCTTTGATAGCCCAGATGAGAGTGGCACCCATGTTTCTGGAGCAGGTGGCTTAGAAACAACACGAGGACCCAGAGTTAGTAAAGATTGTCAGGACTGTTCAGTCAGGCAAAGATAGTGAGTTCAGATTCGACAGCAAGGGGATCCTCCGCTATGGGAGCAGACTATGTGTACCAGATGACATAGGGCTGAAGGGAGACATTATGAGAGAGGCTCATAATGCCAGATACAGTGTTCACCCTGGAGCCACCAAGATGTATCAAGATCTGAAGAAGGTTTATTGGTGGCCAGCTATGAAAAGAGAAGTGGCACAGTTTGTGTCAGCCTGCGAAGTGTGTCAGAGGGTGAAGCTGGAACATCAGAAGCCTGCTGGAATGCTTAACCCACTACCTATTCCAGAGTGGAAATGGGAGAATATAGCTATGGACTTCGTGGTGGGGTTACCGGCGACGTCCAACAGATTGAACTCCATATAGGTGATTGTGGATAGACTCACCAAATCTGCTCACTTCATCCCTGTCAGGAGCGGCTATTCTGTGGACAAGTTGGCGCAGGTGTATGTTGATGAGGTTGTCAGGCTGCATGGGGTTCCTGTTTCAATAGTGTCTGATCGAGGACCCCAGTTCACCTCCAGGTTTTGGCGGAGTCTGCAGAACGCTATGGGTACCAAATTGGATTTTAGCACTGCTTTCCATCCACAGACGGACGGACAATCAGAGAGGATCATCCAGACAATAGAGGATATGCTCAGAATGTGTGCTGGATTTTGGCAGTTCTTGGAGGCAACATCTACCTTTAGTGGAGTTTGCCTACAATAACAACCATCATGCCAGCATAGGGATGGCCCCATATGAAGCTTTGTATGGAAGGAAGTGCAGGTCGCCTGTCTATTGGGAAGAAGTGGGAGAAAAGGCCTTGGCAGGGCCTGAGCTAGTAGAGATCACCAGCAGAGTGGTGCCCATAATCAGAGAAAGGATCAAAACTGCTGCAAGCAGGCAGAAGAGTTATGCAGACATCCGCAGAAGGCAAGTAGAGTTTCAGGAGGGGGATTTGGTATTGCTCAAGGTGTCTCCAATGAAAGAGGTGATTCGGTTCGGGAAGAAAGGTAAGCTAGCTCCACAGTACATTGGGCCCTTTGAGATCTTGCAAAAGATTGGGAATGTATCGTATAAGCTAGATTTACCTGCTTCAATGGAGAGAATCCATCCGGTTTTCCATATTTCTATGCTACGAAAGTTTGTGTCAGATCCGGGTAAGGTTCTTAGTGAGCCTGATATGGAGATCCAAGAGGATCTCACTTATGTTGAACAGCCAGTACGGATTCTTGACACTCAGATCAGAAAGTTGAGAAACAAGGAGATCCCGATGGTGAAAGTCCTTTGGAATCACCACAACATCGAATAGTGTACCTAGGAGACACGGGAGTCTATGCTCCGGCAATATCCTCATCTCTTCTAAGGTGAGTTTTTATGTGCTTTGTATGAATGTTTATGTTTTATGCTATGCCATGTGTTTGTTGGTGAACATTCGGAGACGAATGTTCTTAAGGGGGGAAGAATGTAATACCCGGCTAGACTCCGGTATCGGAATTCCTACCGTCCGATGGGATCCCGAATGTCGGAAACCTCTAGAAGGGTAAAATCATGTTTTTATAAAATGTTTTAATGTATTTGATGATTTTAAGTAAGAAGGAAAATGAGTTTTGAAAGAAAAAGACCAAGGAGACATTTCCAGGTTCGGCCGCCGAACCTCAAGTTCGGCCGCCGAACCTCAAGTTCGGCCGCCGAACGTGGGATGGTTTAGGGGGGGCAAGTTAGGCTTCCGAAAGTTTCAAAGGTTCGGCCGCCGAACTTGCATGAGTTTTGGAAGCACTTTAGGCTGCCGAAAGGTGGTCTGCCAGCCCCTATATAAGAGCTCCATGGCCGAAACGGGCGAGTTTTCTCCCCATTTTCGGCCACGGTGAGTTCTTGCTCTCCCATGGTTCATTTTAGATGTTTTTCCTTCGATCTTTCGTGTTTTAACAAGCTTTATGTTGATTTGAAGATATTTGAACAAAAGAGCGAGTTTTGGAAGCTTGGAGACCAAAGAGTGGAGATCTCTCCCATCTCCAAGTTGGATCGTCTTTCCTCTCGTTCTTCAAGAGGTAAGAGTAGATCCATAGTTCCTTTAATGTTTTAAGTAAGTTTTATGGAGTTTCTTGGGGTAGAAATGCATGTGTAGGTTTATGTGAAGTTTATGGGTTTACTGTGCGTTTATGAACAATGTATGTTGGATATGCATGTTTGATGTGTTGTAGATGGGGTTTAGGATAGTTTGAAGCCCCTAGGAGCTTGTATGCTTGAGTATGCATGTTGTAGAATAGGAAAATGCATGATTGAATGAGTTGGGAGGCGTTTATGCATGTTGAGCTGAGTTTCTGCCCTTTGGGAAGAACTCAAGTTCGGCAGCCGAAGGCTCTTTCGGCCGCCGAACCTGCCTTTGGTAGCATGTATCGGCTGCCGAACCCTGTCCCCGAAAGTGGACTTTTGGCTCTGGAAGGGAGTTTTGGCCGCCGAAGGTGCCGCCGAACATGCATGAGTTTCGTCTCTGGAGGGAACCTTCGGCCGCCGAAAGTGCCACCGAAGGTGCATGACTTTCGGCTTTGAAGGGCCTTTCGGCCTCCGAACCTGCCGCCGAAAGTGCCCTGTTCAGCCCTCCTTTGCATGATTTATGTGATTGTTTCAAGGTGTTTTAGGGGGTTTTTGGGGAGTATTTTAGAATCATGTTTATGTATGTTAGGTCCCTCATTTGAGTCCACCTGTGTAGGTTCGGACCCGAGGAACCGAGGACCCCAGCAGTGAGTTCAGCTGCTTCTGAGTCTATTAGAGCTTCAGCCAGAGGTGAGTGGAATATCTTATTTCATTTCAAAGTAAATAAATAAATCCTGAGCATGATACACGCATCATGAATGCCATGAGATATATTAGGGTGCTTGCATTAGAATCCACGAATATGTTGCATTGCATAATATGTTGTTGATGTGGATGAATGTTGGATGATCCTTTAGCCGCACTACGTTATGATATGATGTGATACGGTATGGAAGACCAGTGAGGCCCATTCTACGCCCCTGGCACTATGTAAGAGAAAGACCAGTGAGGCCCATTCTACGCCCCTGGCATATTGGAATGTTATGTTATGAATGTAATGTAAGAGAAAAACCAGTGAGGCCCAGTCTACGCCCCTGGCACTATTGGAATGAGTAGTGGGCTATTGGTGACAAGTTCATCCTTGATGTGGATTGTTTGTGATATGTTGCATTTCATGAAAGCATGAAATTTAATTTGAATGTTTAATTATTCTGCTCACTGGGCTTTATAGCTCACCCCTCTCCCTTAACCCCCAGATTTGTAGGTACAGGGTAGACCAGGAGGTCAGCAGGAGTAGAGTCATGTGTTATGTAATAGCTAGATGTGGATATGGATATGATGTAATGTAAAAAGTATGATATAGAAATGTTATGTAATAATGTTTATGGAAGTTTAGAACTGTGCTTGACCATAGTATTATGTTAATCCCTTTTTAGTACATGATCTCAAATGTTTAATGATGATTATTGTAAACCAAACTTAATTTATGTTATGTCACCCCATTGGAGCATTGATGAGGACTCCAAGGTGGGGTTAATGTTTATGTTTATGAATAGTGCATGCACAGGTTGAGTTTGGTGAATGAATGAAAGAAAAGTTCAAAATTTTTATGTATGTTGTTGATCATGTATGAGATTAAACAGGTTCATAGGATGAATGTTTGGCTTGCTACGGGTCCCGGCGGCCTTAAGCCGATCTGGATCCTAGCGCCGGTAGCGGTCCGATTTTCAGGTCGTTACAATTTCCTTCAATGCCTTTCAATAATTGTCCACATTACAAGATCATTGTTTTTTTGTTTGGTACAATTGCCTCCTATTGGAATTTGAACTCGAGGTCTCTTAGCCCTGGACACGACCTCTATACCAATGAGATGAAGCCCATTGGTACAAGATCATTTGTTATTAATATTATATTTCAAGGCAAAGACATCTTGCTGCAGATATGTACCCTGCAGACATCTTTTTCATTGTATAATCAACCCATATTTCTAATTAGATTTTAGTTTCAACCTGGACGTTTAAAATGTTAAGTTTAGATCTCAACGCTTCAAATGATTTCCATTGTTTACCATCATTAGCTCTCTACGTGATTTGGCTAACAGAATCATGCAGCAGTACTAAGTAGCATGCTAATTTTCTTCCTCTACTCTCCCATCCCCAAAAAACACACGCACAAAACGAACCAACTTCTGCACCCCAGGAAAAAAATAAATAAATAACCCACTCCCCTTTTACTTTCGCTCCAGAACTTAATTATCCATGCCCAAACTCAAACTCACAAGCACATTAGAGAGTTTGCATGTCCATCGTTGTATTGCTATATAACCGGGTACCAAATTCTGGAATCAGGGGAAAGTATAGCTCCATCCTCCAATTAATTTCTCTTCCTATTGATCCAACTTAAGTTTGCAACAATGGTAACCCCAAGCCCATTCACCATACTCTCATACATGTGGTAAAGATAACTGAGACAATAACACCATTGACTTCATTCAACTCCAATACATTGATTGATATGTGGCAGGAATGAAGTGGATGCAGTGAGGCGTGGCAGTGAAGAAAGATGACGAAAGAGAATAAAAGAGGGGCATAGAACAGGGGAAGTATAGGAGAGAGATAATGTGGGGAAGAGGACAAATATGTTGGATAAGATTGGATATGGCAATGACGTTGAGGAAGTATAGGAGAGAGATGAAACAGAGGAACTGGCAGCATGAAATTTCTACAGGACGAAAAAGCAACAAGGAAGGTTTATATGATTGCACAGAGAGGTCAGGAGGGGCAACAGCAAACAGCTGACGTAAATGTGCATATACATGCACAAAAATGACCAATTATTGCAAAGAGATTCCTGTTAGCTATGCATGCCGGAGATTAACAGAGTATAAGAACATGAAAAGCTATGAGGTTTGAGCTAGGAGTCGGCAACAATCAGTTTTAATTAAAAAATCAAACCAAATCGATTTAATTCGGCTTTTTTTCCAGTTTTTCTATATCTCATTCAGTCTTATATTCTAGTAAAATTCAGTTATTTGGTACAGTTCAGTTATTAAGGTTAGGAAACTGAAATAATTGATGAGCAATTTTACTACTTATTACTCTGCCCTCAAGCCCAATCCAGGCATTTTTAACTCTCAAGGCCTGAAGCCCAACCCACCTAAATTTAACCTAACCTAACTTTACTCAATTCATGTTCTCTGGGCAGTCAGCACCCTTCACCGTCTTCTTCAATAATCCTTCTCTTCTGATTCCTGACTGAGAATCTTAGCATTTTCCCTTTCCTAGTTCCAAACCAATTCTCTCCTCTTCTCTTCTGCATCGACTGTCGCAATGCAACTTCACTACCTTCTCTCCTTATTCTTCTTCTTTTTCTCACCAAGACAGACATCCAACCACCACCCCTTACCAGAATGAATACTTCTTTTTTCATGATTTTGTTTATTTGAAAGTCAAAGCTGTGTAATGAGGATGTAATTTCTGTATTATTGAATGAAATGCAGGATGAGAACTGAATTTTGTGTTTCAGTAGACAACCTCAACGAGGAAGATGAAGATTGAAGAGCAGGGTTATGGTTGAATCTGTGTGTTTATAATTATATTATTGTTTGGATTTTCATTTCTAGGCATATTGTTGTTTTTCTTTATCTGCCAAAATCATATTGTTGTTGAATCTCTGTATTTGGAGTATTTTTTGGATTTCTCATTTCTGGGCAGTGTAACTGAATCTTTGTATTTGGATTACTGTGTTGGGCGAGGGATGGTGTTTGCTGAGGAAGATGAGGACCAGTAGAGTAGAAAGAACAGTTAAACCCTGAAATTCGGTTTTCTTGAGATAGTTTCCGAGCTGATTGATTTCACACCTAGTTTCAGCTGCAACACCCTTGAGATAGTTTCCCCAACCATAAGGTAATCACTCCAGAGTCAAAACAGCATTTTGGATGGACAGCCTAAAGGAAAGACATGCATATATTGTTTCTAGGACAACCGGCCAAAGGACATAACTAGTCAGATGGTTCAGGTTTCCAGCATTTGCAAAATGTGTAAATTGACAATGTCTAATGTTTAAGATGCAATTCCAATTTAGCATACACAAACATTAATGGGAAAGGAGGGCTTAAGATTTATTTGTTGCAATCATGCTGGGGGTATTGTTGATAATAAGGAACACATAAAGCAAGTATACTCACAGATTCAACAAGCATTTGAACTTCAGACTCTGCAAGCTGGGAGTTAAAATTTTGATATCCAGCTTTCAATTCTTCAATTGAAACAATACCATCATTATCAGTGTCCATCTTCCTGAACATCTCTTTGATGTCTTCAACTTCCTCAATGGACAAAAAATCAGCAATAACCTGAATGGAAGTACAAAGTATTTCATTTATGGATGTAAAAAATAACATAGAATGATAAGACTCCGTTTGGACAGATATGGTTTCAGATAGTGTAAATTGCATTTTTATCCCTATGTCATGCGATTATTAATACTTGGATCCCTATATTTTGGAAAACAGATGAAAAAAATCACTAAATTTTAATTCTAAAATACACTTTCTTCCTTTCATTCATTTTTCTCAATTTTAACCATTAACTAGAAGTGAAAATAACTTTTCCCTCAGAATAAATTATCATTTTATCTCCAAATTTTAACATTACAAACATTTTCATTGCTGTGCTTTACCATCATTAATAGTATAGTCCCTTATCGACTACCTTTCAGTTGCTTGACTAGCAGTTAAATTGACAAACATTGAACGGATGGACGGAAATACATGACGGAACCAAAACTTAACTATATTTTCATCCATCTTTCGAAATACACGACCCAAAAGTCAATTATTACATAAACACAAACAAATGAATTTATTCTTTCAAATAACAAGGAATTTAAATGTCATTATGCCAAAATTTTATTATTTTTTACTAGAAACAGAAATCCCAATTCACATTCAGTTCAAATTCATGAAAAGATGAAAGTTTTGGCAGAAAACCAACCCTGAGGGCTTTTCTTTTGAATCTGTTCATCATTGAAAATTGCTTGAGTCTTGACTTGACAACATCACCAAGAGGAACATTTGGTGCCTTTTTAGCATTTTGGAGCCACGGATGCTCTGTAAAAGGAGTCCACATATAGTGAAACATAATTAGCTATTGTCATGCCAAGTTCTATAGCAACAAATACAAAAACCATAAAACATAGAAAAGATTGTTAGACGCCTAGTCCTCAAATTTATATCTTCAGCTTCACACATCGAACAGTTCAAAGTCCATAGCACAAAATATTGCATGGAATTTGACTTAATAATAAGAATTATTCAAAAGGCATGCTAGGATTTTAACCCCATCCCATTTCTCAGGCTTATCATTTTTACCAAATCCAGCCAATATAATAAAAGTATGAAGAAATTTGCATTTTATTAATCAGATATCCTGAGATGGGTCCTCAATAAATACAAACTCCACTATGAGCAAGTTTGTAACAATGCTTTTAACTATCTATCACAACCAAAATATATTGCCAATTATGAGCAAGTTTGTAAACAGCGGTATTATTCTGATTTGGGCAATTCCTATGATTAAATTTCTCCAGTTTTTCTCCTTCTCAAGAACCTATCAGAAGGAAGGAAAAGTACTTGGCCCACTAGTAAGGTAGCTCCTTTATAATCAGATGGTCACAAATCAAGAGTCATGGAAGCAGCCATTCAAAAGGTTGCAAACCATAAACAGTTACATCACTTCATCCTTGGATCACAATCTGGGGAGAATGATACACTAGGTACACACAAAAATCTAATACAGAATATCTGTGGGATCATATTAGTCTTAAGGTTAATTGTCCTTGCAGAAAGAAATATGCATTGCAGGTCTTGCATGAGAATTTAAGTAAAATAAAAAAAATTTGTCGTATGAGAAACAAAAAGGTATCTATTAACAATTGTTGGGCAAATTTGGATGTGATCTGTAGATATTGATGAATAATGACAACAATGGAACTGATATTTAAAAAAACAAAAGAAGAAATTCTGAATCTAAACATTATAAGGCTAGGATCTAAACACTATAAGGCTATGATCTCAAATTCTTAAGAGTTCAATAAAGCAGCTATTCAAAAATATCAAGTATTTCCACTTCAAACAATAATATTGCAGAAGCTATATCTCAGCGAGTGTTGAGAAAAGAAAGATAGAAGTGGTTCGATACATACAAAGATTGCCCATTAAAGTAGATCTTTAAAAGAAGACTGCTCGGCCTTATAACAGTATTTCAATTTATTTAAGTATATTATAACCAATACAGTATACTCTTAGAAAGACACTGCAGTAAGTAGTAGCAGTAGTAGTACATAGGAAACATCCAAAAAAAAAAAAAGATAAAAATTATTTCAATTATCCGGAGCATTACTGTCTACAGTTTGGCTATGATACACTTACACGTGCTTAAATATTGAAATCATTGAGGTTAATTTACCATGTAACTGCAGCTAAAGATGCCTTACTTTCTTCATGAGAAATTTTTTTCCTCCTTTTTTTGCTTGTTTATTTATTTATTTTCATAGTATTCATAAAATGGTCAGATTTGTAGAATGTTCATTTTAACTGCTAATAACTAACATAAGAGATGTATCAAAGTCCCCAAAAGAAGAATAAGCTTGAAATCATTTTAGTCAGTTTACCATGCAATTCCAGCTAAAGATGCCTTACTTTTTCATGTGAAAAATGTTCTCCATTTTTGCTTGTTTATTTATTGATTATTTCATAGTATTCATAAATTGGTGATGCATAGATTTATATAACATTCATGTTTAGCCACTAAAGTCTAACACAAAGAAGAAGCATAGAAAACGATACTCAAAGACTTAAATCAAGGCACAGATCCTTAGATATGTAGTGCATCTCATCACAAAGTAGCATCTCAGTCAGACCAAAAAAAATTTACCTTAAAGGCAAGTCATGGTGCCTGCAAACAAATCATTTCCAACCCAAAACACCTTACACCACATGCATACTTTGAAAGAAAAAAGAAGTGAAGGACAAAAAAGTAAATAATAATAATAATAATAATAATTAAGAAAAAGACACAATTGCCATTACTTATAACTTGCAACACAACAAAAAAAACAATTTTTAAGGTGATATCGATACCAAAGCAACTCAAAATAGATGTAAATACCTAGCACTTGCTTTGCAGTTAGTCGAAGCTTTGGGTCTGGCTCCAACATCTGCTTGACTAGACTCTTGGCGCTCTCAGAAATGTTTGGCCATGGATCCCGTTTGAAGTCTATGATCCCACGAAGAATGGCTTGTGCAACCCCTTGCTCAGACTCTGCATTATAAGTGGATCTTAGCTAAAATGATAACCATTTTTAAGAAAAACACTAAATAATAATAAAACAAGGAATAGTAGCTGTAACTATGAGAACATAGGAAAACGAAAAATATATTGGATAACAAAAGATGCAGGCACACATCCCAAAACCTCCCTAGCCTCACAGACACGCATGCAGAGAAAAAGAGAGAACAACAATATAATCACCAGCCCAAAATGGGGGGACTCCGCACAACAAAATGTAAAGAATGACCCCTGCACTCCATATGTCAATTTCTGGTCCATAGTTCCGCTTGAGCACCTCTGGAGCCATGTAATATGGACTTCCAACAATTTCTGAGAACCTTTCACCTGGAATTTAAAATTCAGGCAGTAGACTTTATCAGCGTAACATAGTAACTAAAAACACAAACAAACATAATCAGTCAAACGTGATTAATGATTTAGACCACACTACTATTGCTTCACAATTTATTGACAAAATAAATTCTACTGGAAGCTAGTTGCTTCAACATGAGAGATGTCTGTAAAAATAATTAGGACAAGGCACTAGCACACTCTTCGGCATAAAGCCTTTCTAAGCTTAGCCAAGATGAACTCACTGTCCTCAATGGCTGAATCAATGTGGCAGTGGTTTTTGAACAAATTTTAAAGTTTAGAATAGGCAAGAGCAACTTAAATTCAATAGCATAGAATTATTAACTCTGAAATTCATGGGAGAATTCAATCATTTGGACTCAAACATGCCACAATCAGACGCTGTAGATAAAGAATTGATGAACAAGTTATGCAGCAGTAATTAGGATTTGGTCTTTGATAGAATTGTAAAGTAATGAACATATGCCAGTTGTGAAATATGCTAATTCAAATCAGAAAAGTGAAATATTCTCTATCACTTTTAAAGTGAAGCTTCAAAGGTGCATTCAAATTACACCAATCAATATTTTAAATGCCCATCAAGCTTGGTTGAGTTTGTTTTTCTTTGGATATTTTGACGATTTTTCTTCACATCTGCTGATAAGAGCTCCCACTACAGTTATAGAAAAGCAACTTTGTTGGGTATATATAAGGTTTATAATTTGAAAGAACACAACAGATTATAGGTTTATAAGCTGCAGGAGCACAATATTTTGAACACAAAATGTGAATGATTGTATTTTCCTGGCATTGAAAAGAATAAAAATATATTAGTCTTTTTATTCCAATAAATGATTTATTTTTATTAAATCAAATCAACATAAAATGCTTAAAGTGTCAAACAATTTATCTTACTTCCAATGTCTCGTTCCAACTTTCAACAGATAGCGTGCTCTTTATATTCCTAGTATATTCCAGTCTTCAGTCAATAATTTATATCCACGCAATACCATTAAGTAACCCCCAAATTTAGTTATCCAAAACTGTTGGGAAATTCAGTGCATTCTCAAAAAAAAAAAATTTACAGGGCAGCATTTGATTTCCATAATTTATTTCACAAGAAGAAGAGTATGGACAAGAAGAAGAGTATGGAGGATATGTTACAAACTACTTTTTACTCATCAGCATAATAACAGAGTTGGCATTCCATTCTAAACAAGTCATCCTCACTAACAGTATCCAAAACTAAAACCGTAAAATTCGAGCTCTAACCTGGCTTGAAGAATATAGACAATCCAAAATCAATGGCCTTCAAAGGTGAATTCTCCTTCTTATTAGCAAACAGAAAATTCTCGGGCTTCAAGTCCCTATGAATCACTCCATGCTTGTGGCACAGCTGCACGACCTCCACAATTGTCCGTGTGACAGCCGCAGCTGCTCTCTCCGTATAATGTCCTCTGGCCACAATCCTATCAAACAGCTCACCCCCCTCGCACAACTCCATAACCAAATGCACCGCATTGTCATCCTCGCAAGCCTCCTTCAAGCTCACAATGCTAGAATTATTAGGCAAGTGCTTCATTATCGCCACTTCACGTCTCACATCTTCAATATCCACAGCAGTCCTCAGTTTCCGCTTGGAGATACTCTTACAGGCCAGTAACTCTCTAGAATCACGGTCAATACAAAGATAAGTAACGCCAAATTCTCCACGGCCAAGCTCGCGATCGACAAGGTACTTGTCTTCAATATTCTCTTTGGCAACACCAGTCAGGACAGTGATCGGCGCCTTCTTAGCAGCTCCGGCATCTTTCTTAGCGTGATCATGGCCAGAGAAGTTGGATTTAACATCTTCTCTGGCGACGGCAGCCGGAGATCTGCAGCAATTCCCCATTCAGAAAAAGCTTACAGTAAGTAAATTCAGAGATTTAGTACAGATCTCGTAGAAAACAGTAGCTAGGGTTTCACTTTCACATTCTACAAGTGAGTCCCTACCCCTAATTCTAGAGAGAGAGCGCGAGCGAATTGAGAGAGAAGGAGAAAGAGCATGTTGTGATATTAGCGAGGTGACTGAGTACGGATACGGTAGCTTTTGTGAAGAGTTCGTCTTTTGATAGTTATTTTTTAGTAATATATTTATTAATTTTTTATATTTTTTTTCAAAAAAAAACAAAATTTATCGTCGTCTTTGGCTCTGTGACCTCCGTCGGCTAATCGAGATCGGAACGGGACGGTGGGTAGGAAAACAGAGAGGATGGGTTCGTTGGTTGGAGAGTTGACAGAGCGAGTATTCGCCAATTTTTGTTGGGTGCCGTTCGACTCTCGCCGCTATTTTAACCAGCATCTAGATGCTAGACTCTAGAGCGAGCCGGACAGAGTGATGGGCATTGAATTATAAAATAAGATTGAATTTACTGTAAAGCCCCTCACTTTCACTGTTCTCAATAACCTTTGCACATTTATTTTTAATATTTGATTGTTAATCATCAATTTCACTTTGAATAAATATATTTTCTGATTTATTATACATATAACTATATGAATTCTGGCAATAATATAAAATTAATTTGAATGGTAAGGACGTAGAATGCCAAAAAACAAAAGGAAAGGATGAGTTAGGTCTAATTTTTGAAATATAGATTATAACGATCTAAAAAAGCAAGACATAGAGAATAAAGGTGTCTTGCAAGGAGGGATTACATCAAAAAGGAGCCCCTCTAAGGAATTTCTGGGCTAAAGAGTGAGCAGCAATATTTCTTCATTTTTTAATATGTGAGAAGGAAATGCACGAGAAACTCTTAAGTAACTCTCTAATATTAACAACAATATTCTTGGTACATAAAGGAGCTGCTTGGCGCCTATGTTTATTTTTGGCTTTTGATTTTCGATTTCATTTGTCTTATTGTTTTCTTGTATGGGATTAATTTATCTAGGGTTAGAGCTTCCTCTCTCTCAATTCCCCCTCATCAAGTGTGAATATGTTGTATTTTCTTTTTCATTGTATTTATTCCATTGTTAATTTAATTGTTCACATTTTCAAATTCTCAATAGTTTTCTAAAAGAGAGTTTATGATGGACCTAATTTGAAGAGTGTTTAGTTTCAATTTTTTAGAATTAATTTCGATTACATGACATTGGTAACTCGAGATTGCATCGACATTTTTAGTAATTATCACTCTTACGTGTTGTTATTTAATTACAATCTTTATTGTCTCTACTCTTTACTTTTAATGTTGTATGGTCTTATTTTGTGGTGCCAAATACCTCATCATCTTCGCTTATTGTATATTTTCGCTTATTGTATTTTTTTTTTATGTTTCTTCAGTTACCGTTATGTTTAACTCTATTTTTACTATTATTGCTCTGAATTATATTTATTATTATTTTGGCGACTACAGTGATGAGTCAATAAAATGATCTCATCACTAGAATGATAATATGGTGGTCGATATTTATTTAATTGGTTCAATTTATTTATATTCTGAATTGAGTGATTTGCATTGTTCTAAGCTTGGTGGTTTGATTTATTATTGAGTTATATTTTGTTTTTATTTTTGAGTTGTATCTGTTTATTTTGGATTTTTAATTTTTTTTTTTTTGTAACTTTTTATCCTTATATATTTCAATGAGAATGCATGGTTAGAAAAAAAGGAAACCAGAAATAAATAAAAAAAAAATGAAAGGAGAGGAAATAGTGCGGGAGTTAAGAAGAGAAGATGCCTCTTGTTGTCCCTTTGATTTGTAAAAAAAAAAAAGGGAGCTGCTGCGGCCTGTCTCCAATGTGTCTGTTAGTGGAAGGTTATGTGGGGTCTCATTTGACTCTCTAACGACCACCTTCCCTTCCCTTTTGTGCAGCTTTGAGTCTTCTGTTGTCTTTGATGGGAACTGAAACAAAGCAATTCCATGTTTGGATGGGAATATTATTATATCATATTATTGGTCAATATTTTTTTTAAGTATATATTTTGTAACGCATCTAATAATAAGTATTTAATTTTATAAAAGAATTAAAAAATAAATTATTTATTTTTTCTTAATTGAGAAGAAAAGCCAAATTGATGCAAATAGTTAGGTAGCCAAGGCCAAAGAGAATTTATAAATGTAAACTTGGTGTGAGGAAAGAATCTGTGACCAAGATCTTTGTCCCAATAAAATCATTAGGATCAAACCATTACACCACATGGAATTAGAATTTAAAACCCCCTTTTCTTTGTCAGTCATATAATTGCAAGGAATCAATCACCACGGCGTTTCTTCGTTGGCTGCTGCTTCTGTTTTTCTACATACAATGTACATAGGAGCATTCATTTATATAAAACCTAATTTAATTAAATATTTTTATTTTTTAAATTACTATTTAACATTTATATTATAAAAAAAATTCAATAATTAAACTCTTAATTTTATAAAATATATTAAAATGTTATTAAAATTTTTAAAAATTTACTAATTTAATTTTTTTAATTAATTTTAATTATTAAATATTTTTTTATTTAATCTATAAAATATAAAAAAACTAATTAATTAATTTTTCGGCTCTATAAAAATATTTACTAATAATCTCTTTACATTTAAAATATTTTAAATTTTTTTTATAATATATCAGATAAAATTAATGAATAAATTAATTAATAAAATTTTTAAAATTTTATAAATATTTTAAATATATATTTTTTATATCATAAAAATTAAATAATAATTTTATTATTATTTTTTTTAAAAGGTAATTGAAAATTTATTGATTTGGAATGCAACACAACACAACGCTTTAACTAAAGCCCAAAGCAATTGAAAATTTATTGATTTGGAATGCAACACAAGGCCTCCAGAGGCCGAAGACCGTGGCAGTTAAGTTATCCAAACCCTTTACAAACTCTTTCTTGCAAAAAAAATTTAAAATATTTTTAATATAAAAAAATTATTTAGTAAATATTTTAAATAAAAAATTAATTAATAAATTTTTTAAAATTATAGTGTTTAAATAGTAAAATATTTAATAAAAAATTAATAAAAAAGTAATTAATAGAAGTTTTAAAATGTTAAAAATATTTTAATATATTTTTTAAAATAAAAAAATTAATTAATAAATTATCATATCATAAAAATTAAATAGTAATTTTTTTATTAAAAAAATTAAAAAATCCAAGAATTCTAATTTAGAGTACGTTAATTAATAATCAATAAATAGTTAAAATGGACTACGTGTTTTATTCTCAACTCAGTGGTTTTTTAATAAGTTATTCTTAAGCAAGTATTTTGTAGTATAATTTTATTTTTATTTCTTTTTTAAAAATACAACTCATCAATAAACATACATTTAAAAAAAAATAAAAAAAAAGCTCTTCGGGGAAATATAAATAACTCTATTGAAAAAAAAACATGAAAAAACTTTAGAAATAATTCATAGTAAAAATAAATTATCCAAATAAAAACTCACAGCCCTCTGTGCTAGACCTGGCCAAGGCCCGTTTTGGGTCAATTTCGACTTGAAATTAACTGTTTAATTTAATTTACAGATGAAATTGAAATCGATTTGATTTTATGATAGGTTAAAAAACTGTTTCAGTTTTTTATAATTTTAATTAAATTTAAATTATAAACGATAAATTCAATTCAATTTAATAAAATTTAAAAATAAAAAATTTAATTAAAATTAAATAAAATATAAAGAAATAAATAAAAGTGTTAAATACATATTTTATTAAATAAGTAAATCATATAAAATATATCTATTTATATAATATAAAAAATAAAATAATATTATATAATATAAAAAATAAAATGATATTATATTTAAATATAAATAATATTTTTTATAAATAAAAAACTATAACTTTATTATTTGATAATTTAACTTATTTATGTATTAATTTTAACTAACACAATTTTATAAAATAATTTATTTTATAAATAAAAAATTAAATTAGAATTCAATTGGATGGTCGGTTTGAATAAAGTTGATTTCGATTTTTGATTCTGGTTTATAAGCGGGAGAATCCTAACTGGCCTTCTAATTTAATGTTTCAATCTAATTTATAAATTAAAACTGATTAATCGATCCGCTTTCAAATTTAATCAATTCAGTTTCAATTCGATTTATGATTTATTCTATGCTATAAAATAAAGATTTAATTCATATAAGTAGAATTTAATATTTAAATTATCAAGATTTTTACGATTTGTTATCGAAATAAATAAATAAATAAATAATTGCAGTCAACCAACCTGTCTATTTGAAGCTCTTCGAAAGCTTTTGGTGTGAAAATTGAATGTGAACATAGAAATACAGCTAATGATGGAGTTTATTACCACAATAGATAATTTAAAAGGAAATAATCATTGCAATTTGCTTAAGTTGTATATATCGTGAGGAAAGTTCAAGGAAAAACGTGCACATTGAAGGAAGATCAAGTCTACCTCTTCCATCATCGTTCAACTCTCATTGGTCATTTCAAATCCTAAATTTAATTAACAACCATGATGTTAATATATAGTTTAGTTTAAATTTTGATTATAACATTCGACTTCAATCTAGAAGGATAAAGTTATTCTAATTTTTCTTACAGCCTTCATATGTTGAAGTTTCAAAATTGCATATTCTCTGTTGAAATATAAATATGTGGAAATAATCTAATCTATAGGCAACAAAATATTAAGAAAAATTGTGTTCACAAGTAGATTAACAGCCAACAACAATTGTACAATGTCTCTCCTCTTCTAAATTCTATTGTTTTTCTTTTGTTATTTTGAATTTTGGCCGAATGAGGTAGGAACTAGAAAATTATTAATTTTTTTATGACTCTATTTTTTCATTCTTGTTGTTTCCTTATTGTTGATTTTGATGACTTACATAGAAACATACATAAACTTGTATTTTGGGAGACTAAATCCAAGTAATAGGAAGACAATGGCAGACATATCCTTCCTCTTATTGTTGTTAAACGTTTGGTGATTACTATTCTGATCTGAGTGGAGGCAACTAGAGGTAATTGTAAAATTTTTTTTTTTTTAATGATATCTAATTCTTATCATCTTTTTCTAATCTAGTGCATATACACCTTTCTCGCCTCAACTCTATTTTTCTTTGGATTGGATGACATCTGCTTTATTATGGAGTCATGGAAAATCTAGAAAAGAGAAAGAAATGCATATGTTTCAGTGTGAATATAAAATCTTTGACGACTATTATAAGGTAGTTGGGGAATCTAAAAAGGAGAAAGAAATACATGTGTTGGGTATTCTTTGCTTTCAAAATGCGGTTGGTCTAAAATTTTTTCTTTTTTCTATGTATTTCGTTTACTTTGTATTGTTGATGAAGCTATTATTTTTGGAGACCTAATAAGCTCCGACGATATTTTGAACTCAGAAGACTGTATTTTTTCAATAGAGGGACCGTTAATGATATTTATTTTTGTATTGGTATCGAATTATTATATATTACATATAGTTTTAGAGTATTAGAAAAAGATTTTTATGTATAGGGTTTCAATTATATATATATTTTTTATATCGGCCCTAATTGTATTTGGCTCTTTAAGTCTTGATATTTAATAAATATATATTTTTGGGAAAAAAAAGCAATTATTCTTTATAATTCCACAAATTAATTTCTTTATTTCTCAATTTTAGACCATTTAGTTTCCATAAAGATAATTATTCTCTCTGTTGAATATATTAAAAAATTAAAAAAAATATTAAAACTCGATGAATGAACTAAAGAGTTATGGAAAAAAAACAATGTATTTTTTTTTTAAATAAGAAGAAAACATAATTAGTTTTGATAAAATTGGGAATGTTGTTATATCTTGAAAAATCACAAATGCAGTTTTATTATAGAATAATTTATTTCTTTAGCTTTAGCTAAGTGAAGAAGTAAATTGATTAAAAGATTTTTTTTTTGTCTATATATATTTTATAATATTTTTAATTTTTATCTTAATTGAAATAAAAAAAAAGATAATTCTAATAAATTAAAAAAGTTAAATCTAATCTTACTAAGGATAATAATATTAGTCTTATCAAAATAAGAAAAAAATAAATCATAACCTAATTAAAATAAAAATAAAAAATATATTTTCTTCCATTATTTTCGCTTCTAAAAAAAATAAAAAATATTGATAGCCGTTTAGTTAATTTAAAATTATAAAATTCAATCATTTTTTGGCAAGCCATTTTTTTTTCTATATAGAAATATTTTTAATTTAATAATATCAATTTAACTTCTAATTAATATAATTTTATAAAAAAATATAAAAAATAGCATATATAAATTTTTTTTTTGAAATGATAATTAAGAATCGGGAGAATAGAACCCACTAGGTTAAAACTATGAATACATATAAATTTTTAAAATGATAATTAAAATTCAACGATATAAATTTTAATTAACACTTTCTTAATTTATATGTGATGATCGTCGAGTGAGACCGAATTCTAAAAAAGAATACAAACTCAAGAGCATCTTCAAGCAAATTGATCAATTACTGCAAGTCCTGATTCGAACACATAGAGCAGGTCAGAGGGTTCATGAGCGTAAACCCAACAAGAGATAATCCAGTCTGATGATATGACACGAGGGATAATAGCTTAACCAGTTATTTTGCAGCCTTAACGGCATGCGCACTAGAAGGAATTAAATGGCTGCCTAACGTGGATAGGTGTTCTGACGCGTCCGTACGAGTCTGAGTAACAGAGACATGTGTTACTATAACAAAAAGATGGTTAAACATTACTAACAAACAAAAGAAAAAAAAGGATAAAAGAAAAAGGAAGTGATCTTTCTATACCAAAATATCATTATGAAATAACTATAGTCCTATTTTTAAGAGAGACATATTAAACACTATTAACTCTAACTTTCCTTTATCTTCGGTGGAGGTCCGGCCATTTTGGCCTGTTTTCTTTTTTAAGATTTCAGCCTCTGTTTCTTTAAATTTTTGTTTTAATTTCTACTTTTCTTTCATTGGTTTAGTCTCCATGAGAGAGTTTTAGTACCAGCTCCATTAGGAAGAGTTGGAGTTTATTTGGTGGTTGCATGTCATCAATGTTGGGTGATTTAGAGTTCTTCAGCTATAGACGAGCATATGGAGAAGTTAACTTTGATTTTTTTTTCTCTCACAAGCTTGTTTAGCCAGTGTTTTGGCTGCCTCGTTCCTGGGCTTTCCGACTTGTCCAGACATTGTTTTGAGTTCATAGTTCAAAGGTGTCTCTGCTGCTCTTCTCCCTTTATATTCTGGATCTGGTCCATAGCAAGCAAGGTTGAAATACATCTTTGTTTTCCTCCCTTTGTTTCGTCAAGATGGAGCTGCTGTCCTTTTAGTACTGCTGATATCAAGACGTTGTATACTAGAGAAACTAAATCATTAATTTTACTTTAAATTAGCAGTTGTTAATTAAAATATTTAATGTTATTATCAGAGCTACACTTCCTTGCCAGTAATAGCCATGTATTGCAAAAAGTCACATTACAGGTCAAAATACAATTAAATATAAAGAGACAGAAATAAATATAATAAATTAAATAAAAATAAAATAAATATTTATAGAATGAGAAATTAATAGTTTGGAAGCATTAAAGTCTAGTCTTCGGATATGCACAAGGGGTTGTCAATGTTTTGGGCCAGTGTAGGAGGTGTGAACGCAAGCAAAACTGGGCCCATCTATTATCAAAGGCGCACACCAATCTTCTAATCTAATGTCTGCATGTACGCCACGTGGCTATTGTGTTGGCGTCCACACGTGGACATCGCAGACTACCGCGTAGTTGGTTTTTCTTTTCTTCATAAAAAAAAAACACTTAGATTTTTTTTGGATAAATTATTTTTATCACTAAATTATATTAAAATTAACACATTCCGTCTTCTTTTAAAACTATAATTTAGTCACTTGATATGTCAAACAAAACGTTACTCTAAATATCAATGGTATGAGAAATAATTAAAATATTTTTTAAAATAAATTATTTTCTCACACTATATAATTTTTTATTAATAAATAATTAATAATTTTATTTTTTATATTTTAAATAGTTAATAAGAAATTAATAATTTATTTATAATTATTTTTTTAATAATTTAATCGATAAATTTTTTATTATTTTTTATAATAACATAACTTAATTATATTAAAATTAATATGTATGTCTTTTAATAGTCTCCCAGTTTAATGCAAATCTATAAGTTTGAGTTTTCTTTTCTAATATAAGGGTAAGAAAAACCCAATCTTACATTTAGGAAAGCCATGCAAAAGCCTTACAAATAACACACAGCGGGTACAGTCTGGAAGTTTCTCTCTTGGTTTTTGTCCTCTCTACACAGCAAATTTCAGAGCCACAAGGACCAGAAAAGTCCACAAATCCTCTCAAACCTTACAAAAGATAGAAAGTTGACAAAAACCCAATTAAATTTATTTTCTCAATCGTAATTTTAATCAAGTAACAGGGAAAAAAACAAGAAAGAAAATTAAAGAGCAAAATTTCTATACCCAGAAAAGGCCCACCACTTGAGAGCCATGACATAAGCCTGACTGCACTTGAACGCAATGTGAACTATAGAGATCAGGATTATTAAAAAAAATAATAGAGAGAGAGAGGGAAATGAAATGAGTTTCCGCGTAGACAGATAAAGACTGGAAGGGACTGTTTGGGAGAAGAAAAGAATGGGAGAGATGGAAAGAGAGAGAGAGAGAGCTATTTGATTTCGTTTTCTACGTCTGAATGAATAGCGAAAACGCTCTCTTTGACACCTAAGCTGAAGAAGAAGAAGAAGAAGGGAAGAAACTTTTCCTTTGTTTCATCTGGGCGATTCACACTTCATTTTCTGTTCACACCACCTTCCTATAAATCTTTACTCTTCTTTCTCTCTCCATCTTTTTCCTTTCGATTCCGTATCTATCTTTCTTTTTAATTTGGTGTGTGAAAATCGATCGATCTTGTTCTTGTGTGCGTTGTCTGAATTATTTGTTGTTGCGTGTGCGTGTGTAATGGAAGCGCATCATCATCAGCATCACATCAGTGTTAACGTTGATACTGATAGGTTTCCTCAATGGAGCATTCAAGAAACGAGGCAGTTCTTGATGATTCGATCTGAACTGGATCGAACTTTCATGGAGACTAAAAGAAACAAGCTTCTTTGGGATGTGATTTCTAATAAACTGAAGGAAAAGGGTTTTCATCGCAGCGCAGATCAGTGCAAGTGCAAGTGGAAAAACCTCGTCACTCGTTACAAGGTATTAATTGAAACTTACAAATAATTTAGCGATCTCGTTGTGTTGATTGAACTTTACTGTGTGGCAAAACCCTAGTATCTATTTTGTTTTGATAGATGTTTTGGATTATAGGGATGTGAAACGATTGAACCTGAATCTTTGCGACAACAATTCCCATTTTATAGCGAGTTGCAAGCAATTTTCTCGGCCAGGATGCAACGAATGTTATGGACTGAAGCAGAAGGAGCAGCAGGAGGGTCTAAAAAGAAAGCGGTGCAGCTATGTTCTGACGAGGAAGACGATAACGAAGAAAGCGAGGGAGAGAAGCTGGGAAGTACAAGAAAGAAGAAAAAAGGCAAAAGCGCTGCGAATATAAGCGGGGGCGGTAGTAGCAGTGGAAATATCGGTAGCTTAAAGGAAATTTTGGAAGATTTCATGAAGCAACAGATGCAAATGGAGATGCAATGGAGAGAAGCGTTTGAAGCTCGGGAAAATGAGAGGAAAATGATGGAGATGGAGTGGAGACAAACGATGGAAGCATTAGAGAATGAGAGGATAATGATGGATAGGAGATGGAGAGAGCGAGAAGAACAAAGAAGGATAAGAGAAGAAGCTAGGGCAGAGAAGAGGGACGCACTAATCACAGCACTTTTACACAAGCTTAGAAGAGAAGAGATTTAAATCAAGCATTTAATGCGTTTTTGTTGTTTTGAAGAAGAAGGAAAGCTTTGTAAGAGATAGAGAGGTTTGTCTCCGAAATTCTCATTTTGAAGTTGTTATCGTTCTTTAGATATCTTAATCATCAAACTTATGTAATTGTCTTATCTTAATCATCAAACTTATATAATCATTAAGACAAGACTAAGTTAAAAGAATTGAAACTTTCTGGTAAGAATCAAAAACAAAATTTAAGGAAATTTAGGAATCACAGAGCAAGAGTGGAGAATAAAAGAAAAGATAATGCTCATGTGAGCAAGAGTGCAAGAACGCAATAAGCTCATCGTGGTGCACAGTTGTGGTGTTAATGCTCCATTGTTGCTAATGCCTCTCAACTTCATCAAGGTGTGTTTGATTTTGTGTTAACTTTCACTTACATATGCACAAGTGTTCTGAATTTTTACATATTTATATATGCATTTACTAGATTGTGTGCCATGAAAAACTTATTTAGACCGAGTATAAGTAAATTCAAAATGTAAAATACTAGTATAATCCATTTAAAATTTCGTATATTTACGATACAGATTTATGTAAAGCTGATTTAGGAAAGAATTACCCTGGTAGCCATAATCAAATATGCAACTTCCTAGAAATGGCCATCAGAAACAAGTTGTTTCAAATTGTCATCAACTGCTCCATTTTCCTTTATTCATTTCAGAAACCAAGATTATACGAAAACCATCTCAGTAGAATAAGGTTGGTGGTGAGAAATGTTTCTTGCTGTTTAAGTGTCAACCAAGGCTTTGTGAAAGTCAAAAAAATGTGCATGACTTGTTTTAAAATCCTAAAAAAAAAAAATAAAGTTTTTGACCATATATAATTAAATAGATACAGATGTTCGTTGCAGCTTTCGTCATCTGAATGAGGTAGGACAAAACCTAGAAGTTAGAAGCTTTTCTTTTGGGTTGTGAGAAAATTTTCTAAGAGGGACTTGCAAAATTCTCCACAGGTAAAACAATGTAATGTAATTTGGAAGGAGGTGTCATATACCTTGAATGTGTAAATAAGTCGGTATTCTAGAAAATGTATAAATGAGTCGATGATACATGATATCTAGCTATCTAAAAGTACATATATAGAAAAAATAATTCTTATCTGAACAATGTTTATACGAATACGTAACATAAATATAATTTTATGTACTTTTAACTTTGAAGTTTTATTAAATTTGTTCTTTCTTTTTTACGTTATTTTTTAACTTAATACTTTTAAGATTTAAAATAAATATATATGTTGTGATGATTAAAAATGTATACCGATAGAATATAGAATTCATAGAAAATTTCTGAATTTGTTCTGAATTCAATTAAAAATTAATCTAAATTACTCGAATTTATCTCAAATTTAATTATTATTACCCGAATAAAATTTAAATCCTTTTAGTCTTATATATTTTAATTGATAATTTATATAAAAAATATTTTTTATTAATAAATTTCATTTAAAAAAATAATATTTCTAAAATTTTAATTTTAATTTTTAAATGAAAAAATATAAAAAATTTATAAATATTATTATAAAATATATTTTTTATATTAAATTAATTATTTATATAAACGAATTCGGATAGTGAGTATTCTACGTATAAAACTCAAATTCGATCTGAATCTGTCATAGGTATTTTTTAAAACTCAATCATGATTATTCAAACTCATTTTATTATAGTTGATCGAATTGAGTATTTAAAAATATCTGAAGTGTTTTTTTAATGAATCAAGATTAGATCGAAGATTTTATGCTAATTGTTTCTTCAATTTTATTAGCTAAAAAAAAAAGAATATTTTGCTTTTCCTAGATTCTCTTTATGTTGATATCTATTTTGTGTTTTGTCCTAATAATATCTTAATTATTGCCAAAGTAAGCAAACTTTCTCAGTTCATTATTGGTATTCATGCTTTGTTGCTTTGTTTAATACAATACATTTTACGCATCTTAAAAATATAGATATGTTGATAAAATATGTATATGTAATTTGATATATAACTTTTATTGTAAAAGGATTTTAATTAAGATTATTTCTTTTGTATGATAACAAAACAACGTGGGACATGATCATATTGTCTGTTTGAATAGGGATTCCCCCAATTATTACATAGGTAGGGGATCTCTCTTTCTCCCGTACAAAGGGATAAAGATTGGCAAAAGGTTTTGCTCAGTAGTGGGATGAGGATTTTATGATTAATAGTTTTTTTTTTTTATCTTGTTAAATATTTCGTAAAAATAGATCTAAATTTGATTTTTTTTTCAATGTTTGAATAGCTTGCTAGTAGTTTCTGTATCGATCTCTTACCAAAGTAAGAGTGTTGATGTCCGTACAAGAGAGGTGTCTCTTTGGTGGTGGATCTTGTCATACGCATAACCAACTTACACAGCTCACTTACACAGCTCATCATTTTACGCGTAAGCTATAGCCAACTTCTTTGAACACAATTGATTCCAGTTCACAACTGGGAGAGAGAGACACTGTGTGCAAAACGCAACCGTCTTCTTTTTCATTCTTCTTATTAAATTTCCTCAGACATTTCTTCCTGACATGTATGGTGCTTTGCGTCGGACATTTTTACTCTCGAAAATTGAAACTTTACATTTTGCATCTCTTTAATTTTTTTTTTGTCGGTTCTTACTTTGTTTTGCTAAACAGCTGCGAAACTTGCCTAGCGGTTAGAATCATGCACATGCAGGTTGTTTCATTGCATATATAATATATGTGCGTTTCATGTGTGTATAGGCTAGAAACTAGCTGTGCGCTTGCTTGAAAAGCTTATATAGAGTTTTCAATCAACGTTATTTTAGAACTTTGACTTGAAGGATATCTTGGAGAAATATTTGTCTAAATTAAAAAAAAAAAAAATTTAATCTTTATAATATAAAAAAACTCATTTATTTTAAAAAATATATTCAAACGTTATAACGTTTAAAAAAATTCCTCCATTAATTTTAACAGTTAAATATTGTAAAAAATCTAAAATATTTAAAATACGGAAGGACTAATTAATAAATTTTTTAAAAATTTAAAGGATCAGCTAATAAATTTTTAAAAGAATATAAAAATTAAATAGTAAAATATTTAACAATTAAAATTAATTGAGAGACTAACTAATAAACTTTTCAAAATATTATTGTAATGTATTTTTTAAAATTAAAAAACTAATTAATAAGTTTTTATATATTATAAAAGTTAAATAATAATTTTTTTCTATCAAAATTCTTACACAATATATACTATAAATAATGAGTAAATTTCAATTAAAAACTGATAATATTGGATGACATAAACACTCATAAATTTAGTTTAGTGGTAAGTACATCTGAATAAATATGAAAAGTCTCAAATTCTACTCTCTAATCTCTGATCTCTATTTAAAAAAAAAATATTGAGTGAAATAAAGGCCCCTACATTTAATCTATTATTTGAGATTTAAATCATAACAATAATGAGTAAAATCTGAATGGAAAATAATAATTTAGAATCATAGGATAAGATTTATAATAAAATAAATGAGATGTACATATTTATTTATTAAGTTGAAGAGCTATTAGGAATATGCATAGGCACTATAAGTCTGCCAAAATTTTATAGGCAATGATTCTGCCTATAAATTTGGTTGTTCTATAGATTGATTATTGCAGTCTGAAAGCATAAATTATTTTATTTATTTATTTATTTTCCTTTTTGAGTGACGGTGATAAAAAAAACTAATATAATGTGATCGTGTTTGTGTTTGTGTGTGTTTTTATTGCATAAGATGAGATAAATTGGAGGCATATTGTCAATACTTGTGAGGCACCAATAATTATACTTGGTATCGGTTTAATTTCGACCGTAAACCGAATTAAAACCTTAAATTAGAAAATTGATCATGGTTCTTTTTTTTTTTAAATTAAAATCGGATAGTTTGAATTCACAGTTTAATTTAATTTTAACTTAATTTTTAAAATAATATTATTTTATTTTTTATATTATATACATAATGTTATTTTATTTTTTAAACAAATATACACAATTTATACAATTTACTTATTTAATCAAATTTATATTCATATTTATTTAAGACTTATATTTATTTTTAGGATAATTATCCTCAGACTCCAGTATTATACCTTAACTAATTAAAATATCTCCATAACTAATCAAATTGCTCAAAACCTCTCCTCTATACTCTTGTATCTACTCTATTCTATTCCATCAGTTGCATATCCTCTTCAAAATAAAAAACTCTGGCGGATGAAGGAAGGCTCCCTTTATGCATGATCAAGGAAGGCTGGAGGAGGGGAGATAGATCTCACGACGCCAAACACCTTCTACTTGCATCTTTTTCAAAGAGCTTGATTTCGTTAAAAACTCATTTAGGTTGAGAGAGAAATAAATAACCTTCTATCTGTTCGGAGAGAAATTTTGAGTTGAGAAAAAAATAAACGAAAAAGGTGAAAATTCATTAAGAGTTGAGAGAGAAATAAATAAGCTTCCATTTGTTAAGAAAGAAATTTTGGGTCAAGAGAAAAATAGAAGAAAAAAAAATAGAGAGGGTATGAAAAAGAGTCATTTTAGTTTTTTCTATTTGAACCAATAGAAAATATGAATTTAATTTGACGAAAATTTTGTTTCATTAATGGAATCAAAATATGAAGGTATTTTAATATAATTCTAAAAACTATAAAAATATTTTAATTAGTTAAGTCATAATATAGAGACAAAAGGGTAATTATTCTTTTTGTAATACCCGGCTAGACTCTGGTATCGGAATTCCTACCGTCCGGTGGAATCTCGGATGTCGGAAGCCTCTAGTAGGGTAGAAACATGTTTTCATAAAATGTTTTAAAGCATTTCATGGTTTTAAATATGAAAATTTAATGAGTTTTTGCATGAAAAGTCTTTGGAGGAAAACCCAGGTTCGGCCGCCGAAAGTCAAGTTCGGCCGCCGAACATGCATGCGTTTTGGAGGCACGTTAGGCCCCCGAAAGCATGAGTGAGGGAAGTTCAGGTTCGGCCGCTGAAAGTCAAGTTCGGCCGCCGAACATGGCATGCGTGCGGAGGCACTTTCGGCCCCCGAACGTGGTCTGGCCAGCCACTATAAAAGGGGCACTTAGCCGAAATGGGCGAGCTTTCTCCCATTTTCGGCCACAGCTAGCTTCCGACCTCCCTCTTCCCAATCTAGTGTTCTTCCTTCAAATCCCCACCATTTTTCTTGAGTTTTAAGCTTGCATTGAAGATTTTGAACTTTTGAAACAAGTTTTGGAGTTTTGGGAACCCAGGAGCTCATTTTCGTGGATCTCCAAGTTTAGGTCGTCTCCCTCTCGATCTTCAAGAGGTAAGAGCCGATCTTAAACTCCTTATATGTTTTAAGTAAGTTTTAAGTTGTTTTATGGGTAGAGATGCATGTTTAGGCTTGTTGATGAGTTTATGGGTTTTGATGTTTTGATGAACAATGTATGTTGTTTATGTGGCTTGCTTGTGTGTTGTAGTTGGGGTTTAAGTTAGTTTGAGGCCCCTAGGAGCTTGTATGCTTGAGTATGCATGTTGTAGAATAGGTTTATGCATGATTGGTGAGTTTGGAGGCAAAAATGCTTAAGGGAGCCAAGTTTCTGCCCTTTGGCAGAAACCAGGTTCGGCAGCCGAAGGGAGTTTCGGCCGCCGAACATGGCTTGGGAGGCAGCTTTAGGCTGCCGAAGCTTGCCCCCGAAAGTTGGAGTTTCGGCTCTGTCCGAGACTTTCGGCCGCCGAAGGTGCCGCCGAACATGCATGAGTTTCGTCTCTGTCTGGGAGTTTCGGCCGCCGAAGGTACCGCCGAACCTGCCTGACTTTCGGCTCTGGAGGGACTTCCGGCCGCCGAAGGTGCCGCCGAAAGTGCCCTTCCCAGCCTTTTCTTGCATGTTTTCTAGGGATGTTTTGAGGTGTTTTTAGGAGGTTTTTGGGGGTATGTTTAGAGTTATGTTCTTGTTGTTTGGTGCCTCATTTGAGTCCACCTGTGTAGGTTCGGACCCGAGGAACCGAGACCCCCGGTTGTGAGATAGTCGTTCAGAGTCCGTTGTTAAAGTTTCAGTCACCAGGTGAGTGGGATAACTCCCTAAGTTTCTAAGTAAAGTAATTGAATAAATGAACAAATGAATGAATCTGAAAGCATACTCATGCATCATTAATGCCATGAAATATTCCAGGATGTTTGCATTAGAAATTCACGAATATGTTGCATAGCATAATTTAATGTTGATGTGGATGGTTGTTGGGTGATCCATAGTCCTCTGATGTTATGTTATGATGATATGTTATGGAAGACCAGCGAGGCCCATTCTACGCCCCTGGCACTTTAGAATGTTATGTTATGTTATGTTATGTAAGAGAAAGACCAGTGAGGCCCATTATACGCCCCTGGCATTTGGAGATGTTGAGGACTAATGGTGACAATACCATCCTTTATGTGATTAGCTGTGATGTGTTGCATTTCATGAAAGCATGAATAAGAAAAAGAAAAGGTTAAATAAATATGATAAGAATAATAAAATAAATAATAATAAACATAAAAATGGTGAAACTAAATCACATGTTTTTATCTTTCTGCTCACTGGGCTTTATAGCTCACCCCTCTCCCCTAACCCCAGTCTTGCAGGTGCAGTGTAGATAGAGAAGTCAGCAAGAGTAAGAGAAGTCTATGTAATAGTATAGTAGTGGACATGGTTTATTTGTAATGTAAGAGTATGATATGTAATGTAATGAAAGTTTAGAATGTGCTTGACTGGAGTTTGTTTTAGTCCCTTGTGTATATGATCCAAAAATGTTTTTATGATGTTTATATTATCTAAGCCTATCATATGTTATGTTACCCATTGGAGTTTTGATGAGGACTCCAATGAGGGGTTATGATATGTTATGTATGCACAGGTTAGGCTTGGAAAGAAAAGTTTTAATTTTTATGTATGTCGTTGATCATGTATGGGATTAAACAGGTTCACAGGATGTATGTTTGGCTTGCTACGGGTTCTGGCGGCCTTAAGCCGACCTGAATCCTAGCGCCGGTAGCGGTCCGATTTCCGGGTCGTTACAGAGTGGTATCAGAGCCCTAGGTTCATATGGTCGGACCTAGAGTGTCGGGCTCATAGATGTTATAGGAAGTTAAGCACAATAAGAAATCATGTCCACTAGGATAGGATGTAGAGTCCTGTCTGGAATGAAAGTATGTATGCCATGAGATATGCTATGAATATGATGTGTATATGATGTGGGTTCATGTGTTTCCACATGAACCATTTGATGCTAATGTTTTGTTATCTGTGCTGTTTTTCAGTAAACAGAATGCGAGGAACTCGTCGATCGGCTAGATTGACTAGAGTACCACCGGAGGATGAGGGCACGAGCGCCCGTCCTCCAGCATTGCCAAGGGCAATGTCAAGTAGGTCCAACAGGGACAGAGCAGTGGGAGACCCTAGAAGGTCTCTGGATCTGGGTAGAAACAGATCAGTAAGAGGAAGGGTTCAAGGAGGCAGGTCAGTGGATGTGGGAGAAGAGATGGATGTGGACCAGAGGAGGGATGGTAATCTTGGTGTGAGCATGCCAGAAGAGGGCATGGGTGAGTCTCAGGGAGGCACTCAGGCCTCGGGGTTTGTTCCACCACCTCAGTACCCACCTTTTTCACCATACCCCGGGTATTCGATGGGAGGTACATCGGATTACCCCAGTTTTAATCCTTACCCTTCTCACATGCCATACCCACCTTTCTACCCACAGTATCCACAGTACCCTATGTACCCACCTCCATCCTTCCATCCAGGCACAGCAAACCCTATCCCAGGGGATGCCGCACCTCTACCACCAGCAGAACCCACAGTTTCAGAAACCCTAATACCTCAACCTACCTCATCTGGAGGGAGCAAGGGCAAGATGACCGACTATATGAAGTTGGGTGCTCCCCAGTTTGATACCGGTGATGATCCGTTTGTGTACCTGGAGAAGGTCAAAACAATTACAGATGAGATAGGGGCTGATGACAGCAGAGCCATTCAGATGGCTGGTTTCACCCTGAAATGCAAAAAGGCCCGTGAGTGGTTCAAGGGCTATGTGAAACCGAGGGTGGACAGTCTTTCATGGGAGGAGTTTGCGAATGAGTTCGCAGGATGGGCTTTCCCTGACCGTTCCAGGGAGCTGAAGGCGATTGAATTTGAACAGCTGAAGCAGACAGATGAGATGGGTGTCGATGAGTACACCGATAGATTCTTAGAGTTGTTGCCGTTTGCTGGGCAACATCTGGACACAGATCCGAAGAAGTCGAGGAGGTATATCATGAGGCTCAATTCCAGGTATTCCTCTTTGATTCAGTCAGCTGATAGAAAAAGTTTCCATGCCATTATAGACATGGCCAGGAGAATGGAGGCTAGTGCCATAATGGAGGGAAAAGTCAAGCAGTCAGTGGCACAACCTTCTGGTTCCAAGACCCCAGGTGGGGGAAGGATAGACCCTTCATCCTTGAGTTCAGCTAGTAAGAAGTGGGGCAGTACCACTAAGAAACCAAAGAAGAATAAGTTCTGGAACAGAATCAAGTCAGGTCTGGGATTAGGAAGTGGCTCAAGCTCTGGCGCTGATAATGCAGTTTGTGCAAGGTGTGGTAAACTACACAGAGGGGTATGCCGTTTTGGGACGACAGCCTGCTACAGGTGTGGGCAAGAGGGACACATGTCTTGGGAGTGTCCGAGAGCAGTTCCTACGGCACAGCCCCAGCAGACAGCTTCAGGTAGTGTGGCACAGCCAGCAGCTTCAGCCGCAACACAGGCTAGTGGCAGAGGCCGAGGGAGAGGGTCAGCCTCTTCTTCATCAGGTTACAGAGGGGAAGGTCCGTCAGCTCCAGCACGGATCTTCACAATGACGCAGCAAGAGGCGAATGCATCCAACACCGTGGTGTCAGGTAATATCATCATTGGTTGTTCAGATGTTTATGCCTTAATGGACCCGGGTGCATCCCATTCTTTTGTTTCTCCGAGAGCGGTCGAGAGGTTGGGTTTGATGGTCTCTGGGTTAGAGTGTCCCCTATGGGTCAGTGGACCCAAGTGTGACCCGTCAGTGGCAGAGTCAGTCTGCCAGTACAGTCTAGTTTTCATAGAGGGAAGATGCCTATCCGCCGACCTAGTGGTTCTAGACTTGACAGATTTTGACGTCATTCTAGGGATGGATTGGCTATCTACCCATGGTGCTACCTTGGATTGCAGAGACAAGGTAGTTAAGTTCAGATGTCAGGATGGGTCAGAGGTCGTTTTTAGAGGAGACAGGGGGAGTACACCTAGAGGTTTAATATCAGCCCTACAGGCTCGTAGGCTGCTCAGGAGGGGTTGTCAGGGTTATCTAGCTCATGTGAGAGAGCTAGACAGAGATGTCAGAGAGCCCGCCTCAGTGCCTGTGGTTAGAGAGTTCTTAGATGTTTTCCCAGACGAGCTGCCAGGTTTACCGCCTCCTAGGGAGATAGAGTTCGAGATAGAATTGATGCCAGGAACCAGACCGATCTCTATCCCTCCCTACAGGATGGCGCCAGCAGAGCTGAAAGAGCTTAAAGAACAGTTGCAAGAGCTGGTAGACAAGGGTTTCATCCGACCGAGTGCCTCACCTTGGGGTGCTCCAGTGTTGTTCGTGAAAAATAAGGATGGATCCCTCAGACTTTGTATCGACTATAGACAGTTGAACAAGGTTACTACCAAGAACAAGTACCCGTTGCCTAGGATCGATGATCTATTCGACCAGCTAGCAGGAGCAGGTTGTTTCTCCAAAATAGATCTGAGATCTGGGTATCATCAGCTGAGGATCAGAGATGAAGATGTGCCAAAGACAGCATTCAGGACCAGATATGGGCATTTTGAGTTCCTAGTGATGCCGTTCGGGTTAACAAACGCCCCTGCAGCATTCATGGATCTCATAAACAGAGTATTTAGCCAATACCTGGATCACTTCGTTATTGTCTTCATAGATGATATCTTAGTGTATTCCAGGAATGCAGAGGAGCATGCCCATCATCTGCGGTTGGTCTTGCAGACTTTGAGGGAACATGGCTTGTATGCCAAGTTCTCTAAGTGTGAGTTCTGGCTGAGGAGCATTTCGTTCTTGGGGCATGTAGTGTCAGAGAATGGTATTGAGGTGGACCCCAAGAAGACAGAAACTGTGGCTAACTGGCCTAGACCCACTTCAGTGACAGAGATTAGAAGTTTCTTGGGTTTGGCAGGTTACTACAGGAGGTTCGTTCAGGACTTCTCAAAGATCGCAGCTCCTCTGACCAGGTTTGTAACGACCCGGAAACCGGACCGCTACCGGCGCTAGGATTCAGGTCGGCTTAAGGCCGCCAGAACCCGTAGCAAGCCAAACATACATCTTGTGAACCTGTTCAATCCCATACATGAACCAAAACATACATAAAAATTAAAACTTTTCTTTCATTCAAACATTTCTTTACCCAGCCTAGCCTGTGCATGCATAAACATAACATAAACCCCTCATTGGAGTCCTCAACAAATACTCCAATGGGGTACATAACATATAGCAGGCTTGGGTTACATAAACATCATAAAACATTTATCTCATGTATTTAAGGGATTACAACAGACTCTAGTCAAGCACACTATACAACTTACATTACATTACATAACATACTTTTACATTACAACTAATCCATGTCCACTTCTATGCTATTACAGAGACTTCTCTTACTCTTGCTGACTTCTCTATCTACTCTGCACCTGCAAGACTGGGGTTAGGGGAGAGGGGTGAGCTAAAAAGCCCAGTGAGCAAAAAGTAAAAACATGATATTAATTCCTCCATTTTTAGGTATTTTATTCTCCATTTTATTATTAACATTTGCTTTAATTCCACACTTTTTAGGTATATTATTATTCATTTTATTAATAACATTAAATAACATAACTTTTTACTTTACATGCTTTCATGAAATGCAACACATCACATTTAATCACATAAAGGATGGTATTGTCACCATTAGTCCTCAACATCTCCAAATTCCAGGGGCGTAGAATGGGCCTCACTGGACCTTCTCTTACATAACATAACATAACATTCCAAAGTGCCAGGGGCGTAGAATGGGCCTCACTGGACTTTCTCTTACATAGTACCAGGGGCGTAGAATGGGCCTCGCTGGTCGTGCATAACATATCATCATAACATAACATCAGAGGACTATGGATCATCCAACAATCATCCACATCAACATCAAATTATGCAATGCAACATATTCGTGAATTTCTAATGCAAACATCCTGAAACATCGCATGGCATTGATGATGCATGAGTATGCTATCAGATTCATTCATTTGTTCATTTATTCATTACTTAAAAACTTAGGGAATAATCCCACTCACCTGGTGACCGAAGCTTTAACGACGGACTCTGAAAGACTATCTCACAACCGGGGGTCTCGGGTCCTCGGGTCCGAACCTACACAGGTGGACTCAAATGAGGCACCAAACAACAAGAACATAACTCTAAACATACCCCCAAAAACCTCCTAAAAACACCTCAAAACATCCCTAGAAAACATGCAAGAAAAGGCTGGGAAGGGCACTTTCGGCGGCACCTTCGGCGGCCGAAAGTCCTTCCAGAGCCGAAAGTCAGGCAGGTTCGGCGGCACCTTCGGCGGCCGAAACTCCCAGACAGAGACGAAACTCATGCATGTTCGGCGGCACCTTCGGCGGCCGAAAGTCTCGGACAGAGCCGAAACTCCAACTTTCGGGGGCAGGCTTCGGCAGCCTAAAGCTGCCTCCCAAGCTGGTTCGGCGGCCGAAAGTACCTTCGGCTGCCGAACCTGGTTTCTGCCAAAGGGCAGAAACTTGGTTCTTCATGCCCAAAACAACCCCCTACACAATCAATCATGCATAAACCTATTCTACAACAAGCATACTCAAGCATACAAGCTCCTAGGGGTCTCCAACAAGCTCAAACCCCAACTACAACACACAAGCAAGCCACATTGCACATAAACACACATTAAAACCATGGATTTTTCATAAAAACCCATCAAGCCTACTCATGCATTTCTACCCCAAAAACTTGCATAAAACTTACTTAAAACACATATAGAACTAGAGATCGGCTCTTACCTCTTGAAGATCGAGAGAGAAACGATCCCAGCTCGAAGATGGGGAGATTCGAGTTCTTGAACCTCAAAGCTCCAAAACTTGCTTAAACTTTAAAACTCTTCAAAAACAAGATGTAACTTGTTAAGATCTAAAGGATTCGAGGGAAAACACTTAAAATGACCAAAGGAGAGTGATCAAGCATAATTTAGCCACATTTTTATTATATTTATTACTGTTTATTTACACATTTTTCTAGCTTAATTTGTGTTTTTGTCATGTTTTTGCAGAAAAGGAAGAAATTGGAAAGTTGGAGAAAAAGTGAAGAAAAAGCTGGAAAAGTGATTGGGTCTGAGTGATTTGGCCAAATCACTCGCAGGAACTGGCCAAATCACTCGCAGAGACAGAGACAGAAACTGGACTGAACCCCAGGAAGCGATTGGGGCAAAATGAGCAAGTGATTTGCCCAAATCACTCGCAGGATTTGCCCAAATCACTTTAATAGCAGAAAATACAGCAGAGGCGGGAAAAGAGCAGAAATTAGAAATTCAAAGAAAAGAAGTCCAAGTCCACTTCAAACACCACAAGATCAGTCCCAAGAGCCACGCCCTTCACTTAGAGAGTTCCATTCTCAATCAAATACAAAAACCAAAGAGGAATCAAAGACTACAAAGAAGACCAAATCAAATTGAGATTCCAAAACCCTAATCAAATTGGAATTGGGATTCTCCAGCTATATAAGGGCAACATCCAAACCAGCATATCATCTCATCTTCAGCAACTCTGCAGAAAAATACAGCAGCCACCCTCCATCTTCTTTTCTTCTTTTCTTTTGTGATTTAGTCCACCATGAGTGGCTAAATTCCATCTTTTCTAGTTGAAGTTGGAAAATTCAGATTTGTGATGAATTGGGAGATTTAAATCTCCATTGTTAAACTTCTATTTATTTTCAATATTTATGCAATTTGATCTTTCTATAATTGTTGCTTTGCTTTTAGAATCAATTTAGGCCTATTGCTTTTAATTGCTTGAATAACAATTGTTTGAATAATTTAGGTCCGTAATTGCTTAGATTATTTAAACACACATTTAATCAAGTTGCATAATCTAAACTTGACCACGCGGTTGGCAAGGTTAGAATTAGGTTTTTCTAAGTCTTAATGCAGTTAACAGTTGTTCGATGCCAAAGGCCCCAAGGACGTTCCTTGGCAACTAGTTAACTAGTGTTTGATTAGCGAACGTTACCTAATCAAACTAGAACTAATGAGGAATTTGGATTGTGAGAAGCGTCTTCCACATCCTAAACTAATTTATTGAAATAAATAGGAGTATCTATAAGATCGATGATCAATTCTAAACAAACTGAAATACATCCATACTTCAACTAGAATCCTTCTCCCATTGAAATTCTTATCTTTTTAAACTATTGCTTTCTCTTGCTCTTTAGTATTAATTCATTATCATCAAATCAAAACCCCCCATCTTTTTATTTATTTATTATTTACTTGTCCAAAGTCATTATTAGGAAAATCCGTAGTGTCAAGTCCCTGTGGTTCGACCCTATTGCCACTATCTGCAAATTATTTTGTTGATTGATAATAGGTTTTATTTTTGACGGCTTCGACAACCGCTTATCAAAAATTGGCGCCGTTGCCGGGGATTTGATCTAACTAACGTATTTTCCTTTTATGACCAGGGCTGATCGTAAAGAAGCTCTTCTTTACGATCCTGAAATTGAACGCACTACCAAGACTTACAAGCATAGCTACGGTAAGTATGTCTTTTCTCTCTGCTCAAATTTCTGAACTAACCTCTCTTGTGGATAGTTATGTCATAGGTCGAGCTCAACACTTTCAGCCACCAAGACCATGTAGGATATGTGGATATGTGGGACACCCAACTGATCAATGTCCCACACTTTATCAATATGACCAGCAAGTACATGCCTTTGGAGGATTCAATAGCCAGCCAAGACATGATCCCTATCTTGATACCTACAATCCATGTTGGAGGGACCACCCGAATTATGACTATGCAAGGGCTAACTACTACCAAAACTATCAAGCCCAAGCAGCACCTCAGAACTCCCTTATGGAACTTGAAGAACAGGTAAGGAAATTGGGAATTTCTGGAAAAATTCTCCAACAGCAAGTGGATCAAGCGGTGGACCATTGGAACACACACATATTAAGAAAAGAGGAAGAGTTTCAAGATCTATGGGACGATGATGAAAGTTCCCAAGAAACAGAACAAGCCGCTGAACCTACTGTCCAAAAATCAGCAACTAATCCGGAGTCTACCATTCGATCTGCCATTACCCCATCAAACAGGACTGCTGTTGCACCTGCTGAATTTTCTGCACCAGCAGATTTTACTGCACCAGCAAATTTTTTTGCACCAGCAGGTCCACCCGCTGCCACGCCCACCACTGCAGAAATTGAACCAGAAACCCCAGTCCAGGTTACAGCAGAATTTTCTGCACCAGTAGATTTTGCTGCTGCACCTGCTGCAAAATTTTCTGCACCAGCAAATTCACCCACTACCACGCCTGCTACTGCAGAAAATCCAGCAAAGGCAGAACCCCCTGTTGCACGTGAAGAAGCTGAAATTCAAGCTGGAAATCTGGCTGTCCAAGCTGCTGAAAACAGAGACAGCAATAGTTGTCCACCTTCTGCATCCCCTGCTGCTGTCCAAACAGCACCTGCTGTCCAGCAAGTCACTGCCGAAGCTGCTGCTGCTCAAACATCACCTGCTGAATTTGTTGCTGTCCAAAAAACAGCATCTGCAAAAATTCCAGAACCAGCCCCCAAACAGGACCAGCAGCCAACTAAGGTAGGACGCAGCATGCCCACACCACTTCAGCAAGCAGAAAATAGGATGCCCAGACCAGTTGGGCAAACAGCTCCTGAACAGCCAGCAAAGAAGCAACAAGTGGGGCAAATGGCTTCATCCTTGAGCAAACTTGAGTCACAAGGAAAGCTACCCTCCCAAACTGAGATAAATCCAAGACAAAATATTAGTACCATCACATTGAGGAGTGGAAAAGAGTTGCAAAACAGCAAGACTGAAAAATTGCAAAAACAGGCCATGGAAGAAAAACTGCCAGAAAGCGATTGGGGCAAATCAGATAGTCGATCTGCCCAAATCATCAGCGGTGATCTGCCCAAATCGCCAGGAAAGGCAGAAGTTGATCTGCCTAAATCAACAATCCTGGCAGAGTCCAGCTCCAAGCAGACCAAGGTAGACCAACAACCAGTGGAGAAATTTAAGGTACCTCCCCCCTTCCCAAGAAGATTTGCAAAATTTCAAAAAGAAAAAGAGGAAAAAGAGATACTTGAGACACTTCGCAAAGTAGAAATCAACATTCCCCTACTAGATGCTGTGAAGCAAATTCCAAGATCTGAAAAAATGGACAGCACCAGCACCAGCACCGAAAAAGACACAGACCAGACAGTGATTTGGGCAGTTTCTGCAGGTGATTTGCCCAAATCACCTAAGCAAACAGACCCCGTCTTGCCTAAATCACTGGAGCAGACAGACATGGTAGAGAGTGATTTGCCCAAATCACCCAGGCAATCTGCCCAAATCAACCAGCAGACAGAAATGACAGAAGGTGATTTGCCCAAATCACCCAGGCAATCTGCCCAAATCAGTGAGCAGACAGAAATGACAGAAGGAGATTTGCCCAGATCACCGGATGATTTGCCCAAATCACCCAAACAATCTGCCCAAATCAGTGAGCAGACAGACATGACAGAAGGAGATTTGCCCAGATCACCGGATGATTTGCCCAAATCAACAGGAAATCTGCCCCAATCAACCAGCAGACAGAAGGCTGAGACAAAGACAGAAAGTGTACCAGAGCTGAAACCCCTGCCAGATCATCTCAAATATGCCTACTTGGGGGCTGGAAATACACTCCCAATCATCATTTCTAACCAGCTCAGCCAAGAAGAAGAGGAAAAGCTCCTTGATGTGTTGAGGAAGCACAAGAAAGCAATTGGGTGGACCTTGGAGGACATAAAAGGCACCTCAAGACCATTCGGTGGAGGCTCAAGACAGGATGCAGCACATGGAAAGCATGTTGCAGCTGCTGGTTCAACACTTTCTGCCCACAGACCATGACAGCCAATGATTTGACCGGGTGATTTGCCCAAATCACCTGCTCAAATCACCCACATCCCAGGCAGTCCCTTTCCTTCTCCTTATTAATTTTTTCATATTTATGTTTAAACATTGAGGACAATGTTTGGGATAGGTGTGGGGGTATTTACTGTTAGGTTATTTTGCATTGTTTACATTATCTTTTTGCTTTCTTTTTGTTTCTTTTTACATCTTTTTGCCCCATAAACACACACCAAATTTTTTTCTTTTTTCACACATTTTTTTTCACACACACACACAGAATTTTGACTTAGCTTTTGCTCTACTCAGCATAGATAACAAGGTTAAAAGAGCTCCCTATCTCATGACCCCATTGATTATCCAACCCTTTAAACCTAAATTGAACCATGCACAGTGTGTAGCCTTTACTTAGGAAGTTTTTCTTCTTAAATTGAGTTCTTGAAACTGCTGTGGCCAATAGGAAAGGAAAATAAAATACATGCAATAAAAGTTAATGTAATTCTCTTTGAGTTGATTTGCCCAAATTGATATAAAAAGGAAAAAGAAAAAGAAAAACTCAGCAAATCAAAAAGCACAACCTGTTCCTATGATCTAAGGCTATGAACTGAGCTAATAGTCACTTGGACAAGTGACCAACTGAGTAACCGGAGGTGTATTACCCATGTGCACCGTCGCGTAAAAAGGTTGGTGACTTTTCAAGCATAAAATAAAGTTTCGATGGTCTAAGATTATGAACAGAGCTAGTAGCCACTTAGACAAGTGACCAACTGAGTAACCGGGGGTGTATCACCCATATGCACCATCGCGTAAAAAGGTTGGTGATTTTTTCAGGCAAGGACAAAAAGTGCTGGTAATTAAAAATGCTTAAAATAGGGCAAGTCACTCTTAAGGGATTGCATTAAACCTAATATAAATTAATAAGCATGATCAAATAAAAAACTTTCCCTTGGCCATGGTGAGCGATAGGAAACAAGGAAAGAAGGGGACAACCTTAGTACATGCATCCTACACTGTAGTGTTTCAATTTAGGAGTCTAGGGGGGCTGATTAAGTGGTACTTAGGCTCAAAAGAAAAAGGAGCTTGATTGACTAAGTTGTTTGTTGCTTGAGGACAAGCAAAAAGCTAGGTGTGGGGGTATTTGATCAAGCATAATTTAGCCACATTTTTATTATATTTATTACTGTTTATTTACACATTTTTCTAGCTTAATTTGTGTTTTTGTCATGTTTTTGCAGAAAAGGAAGAAATTGGAAAGTTGGAGAAAAAGTGAAGAAAAAGCTGGAAAAGTGATTGGGTCTGAGTGATTTGGCCAAATCACTCGCAGGAACTGGCCAAATCACTCGCAGAGACAGAGACAGAAACTGGACTGAACCCCAGGAAGCGATTGGGGCAAAATGAGCAAGTGATTTGCCCAAATCACTCGCAGGATTTGCCCAAATCACTTTAATAGCAGAAAATACAGCAGAGGCGGGAAAAGAGCAGAAATTAGAAATTCAAAGAAAAGAAGTCCAAGTCCACTTCAAACACCACAAGATCAGTCCCAAGAGCCACGCCCTTCACTTAGAGAGTTCCATTCTCAATCAAATACAAAAACCAAAGAGGAATCAAAGACTACAAAGAAGACCAAATCAAATTGAGATTCCAAAACCCTAATCAAATTGGAATTGGGATTCTCCAGCTATATAAGGGCAACATCCAAACCAGCATATCATCTCATCTTCAGCAACTCTGCAGAAAAATACAGCAGCCACCCTCCATCTTCTTTTCTTCTTTTCTTTTGTGATTTAGTCCACCATGAGTGGCTAAATTCCATCTTTTCTAGTTGAAGTTGGAAAATTCAGATTTGTGATGAATTGGGAGATTTAAATCTCCATTGTTAAACTTCTATTTATTTTCAATATTTATGCAATTTGATCTTTCTATAATTGTTGCTTTGCTTTTAGAATCAATTTAGGCCTATTGCTTTTAATTGCTTGAATAACAATTGTTTGAATAATTTAGGTCCGTAATTGCTTAGATTATTTAAACACACATTTAATCAAGTTGCATAATCTAAACTTGACCACGCGGTTGGCAAGGTTAGAATTAGGTTTTTCTAAGTCTTAATGCAGTTAACAGTTGTTCGATGCCAAAGGCCCCAAGGACGTTCCTTGGCAACTAGTTAACTAGTGTTTGATTAGCGAACGTTACCTAATCAAACTAGAACTAATGAGGAATTTGGATTGTGAGAAGCGTCTTCCACATCCTAAACTAATTTATTGAAATAAATAGGAGTATCTATAAGATCGATGATCAATTCTAAACAAACTGAAATACATCCATACTTCAACTAGAATCCTTCTCCCATTGAAATTCTTATCTTTTTAAACTATTGCTTTCTCTTGCTCTTTAGTATTAATTCATTATCATCAAATCAAAACCCCCCATCTTTTTATTTATTTATTATTTACTTGTCCAAAGTCATTATTAGGAAAATCCGTAGTGTCAAGTCCCTGTGGTTCGACCCTATTGCCACTATCTGCAAATTATTTTGTTGATTGATAATAGGTTTTATTTTTGACGGCTTCGACAACCGCTTATCAGAGAGCTAGAACTTACCGCCGGCCGGAAGGGGAGAGAAAACCTCGCCCATTTCGGTCACGGGGCCTCTTATAGGGCTGGTTCTGCCACCTTTCGGCGGCCTAACGTGCCCCCACATCTCATGCATGTTCGGCGGCCGAACATGAGGTTCGGCGGCCGAACCTTGGGTCTTTCAAACAAGGCTTTCGGAGGCCTAAAGCGCTCCCAAAACCCCACCATGTTCGGCGGCCGAACTTAGCTTTCGGCGGCCGAACCTGGCAAAGTCTCCTTGGTCTATTTCATTTAAAACTCAAATTCCTTTTTGCTTAAAAACATAAAATACATTAAAAACATTTCATAAAACATGGTTTTCCCCTTCTAGAGACTCCCGGCATCCGAGATTCCACCGGACGGTAGGAATTCCGATACCAAAGTCTAGCTGGGTATTACATTCTTCCCCCCTTAAGAACATTCGTCCCCGAATGTTCACCAAACAACACATAACATACATACTAAGTACATAAAACACTTCGCACTTACCTTAAAAGAGATGAGGATATTGCTGGAGCATGGACTCCCGTGTCTCCCAAGTGCACTCTTCCAAGTTGTGGTGGTTCCACAGGACTTTCACCATCGGGATTTCCTTGTTCCTTAACTTTCTGATCTGCGTGTCTATGATCCGTACTGGCTGTTCAACATAGGTGAGATCCTCTTGGACCTCCACATCAGGCTCACTAAGAACCTTGCTCGGATCTGACACAAACTTCCTCAACATCGAAACATGGAAAACCGGATGGATTCTTGCCATTGAAGCAGGTAAATCTAGCTTGTACGACACATTCCCAATCTTTTGCAAGATTTCAAAGGGTCCGATGTATCGTGGGGCTAGTTTACCTTTCTTCCCGAAGCGAACCACTCCCTTCATTGGAGACACCTTAAGCAATACCAGATCCCCCTCCTGAAACTCTAACTGCCTTCTGCGGATGTCTGCATAACTCTTCTGTCTGCTTGCAGCAGTCTTGATTCTTTCTCTGATTATGGGTACCACCCTGCTGGTAATCTCTATTAGCTCAGGCCCTGCCAAGGCCTTCTCTCCAACTTCCTCCCAGCAAACAGGTGACCTGCACTTCCTTCCGTACAAAGCTTCATATGGAGCCATCCCGATGCTAGCATGATGGCTGTTATTGTAGGCAAACTCCACCAAAGGTAGATGCTGCCTCCAAGAACCGCCAAAGTCCAGCACACACATTCTGAGCATATCCTCGATAGTCTGGATGGTCCTTTCTGACTGTCCATCAGTCTGGGGGTGGAAGGCAGTACTGAAATCCAATCTAGTACCCATGGCATTCTGCAGACTCCGCCAAAACCTGGAGGTGAACTGGGGCCCTCTATCTGACACTATTAAAACAGGAACCCCATGCAGCCTGACGATCTCGTCCACATACACCTGCGCCAACTTGTCCACAGAATAGCCACTTCTGACAGGAATGAAGTGAGCAGATTTGGTGAGTCTGTCCACAATCACCCATATGGAGTCCACTCTGTTGGACGCCGCCGGTAACCCTACTACGAAGTCCATAGCTATATTTTCCCATTTCCATTCTGGAATAGGTAGCAGGTTAAGCATTCCAGCTGGCTTCTGATGTTCCAGCTTCACCCTCTGACACACTTCGCAGGCTGACACGAACTGTGCCACTTCTTTCTTCATTGCTGGCCACCAATAAACTTTCTTCAAATCTTGATACATCTTGGTGGCTCCGGGGTGAATGCTGTATCTTGCATTATGAGCCTCTCTCATAATGTCTCCTTTTAGCCCTATGTCGTCTGGTACACATAATCGACTCCCATAGCGGAGGATCCCCTTACTGTCGAATCTGAACTCACTATCATTGCCTGACTGAACAGTCCTGGCAATCTTCACTAACTCGGGGTCCTCATGCTGTTTCTGAGCAACTTGCTCAAGGAACACGGGTGTCACTTTCATCTGAGCCAACAAGGCACCTGTACCCGACAACTCTAACTGTAGCCCTTCTTCGATGAGCTTGTAGAACTCCTTTACTACTGGTCTTCGTTCTGCTGTGATGTGGGATAGACTGCCGAGTGATTTCCGGCTTAAGGCATCAGCCACTACATTAGCCTTACCCGGATGATACTGGATTTTGCAATCGTAGTCACTGAGCAGTTCTACCCATCTTCTCTGTCTCAAATTCAAATCTCTTTGACTCAGGATGTGCTGCAGGCTCTTATGATCTGTAAAGATCTCACATTTTACCCCATAGAGGTAGTGCCTCCACATTTTGAGTGCAAAGATTACTGCTGCCATCTCCAGGTCGTGTGTGGGGTAATTCAACTCATGCTTCTTCAGCTGCCTAGAAGCATAAGCAATCACCTTCTCATTCTGCATCAGTACACAACCCAGTCCCACACGGGACGCATCACAAAAGACTGTAAAGTCCTCATCGCTAGATGGCAAAGCTAAAACTGGTGCCGACGTCAACCTCTTCTTAAGCTCTTCAAAACTCTCTTCGCATAGGTCGGTCCACAGAAATTTCTGATTCTTTTTGGTTAACCTGGTCAGAGGAGCTGCTATCTTTGAGAAGTCCTGAACGAACCTCCTGTAGTAACCAGCCAAACCCAAGAAACTTCTAATCTCTGTCACTGAAGTGGGTCTAGGCCAGTTAGCCACAGTTTCTGTCTTCTTGGGGTCCACCTCAATACCATTCTCTGACACTACATGCCCCAAGAACGAAATGCTCCTCAGCCAGAACTCACATTTAGAGAACTTGGCATACAAGCCATGTTCCCTCAAAGTCTGCAAGACCAACCGCAGATGATGGGCATGCTCTTCTGCATTCCTGGAATACACTAAGATATCATCTATGAAGACAATAACGAAGTGATCCAGGTATTGGCTAAATACTCTGTTCATGAGATCCATGAATGCTGCAGGGGCGTTTGTTAACCCGAACGGCATCACTAGGAACTCAAAATGCCCATATCTAGTCCTGAATGCTGTCTTCGGCACGTCTTCATCTCTGATCCTCAACTGATGATACCCAGATCTCAGATCTATTTTGGAGAAACAACCTGCTCCTGCTAGCTGGTCGAATAGATCATCGATCCTAGGCAACGGGTACTTGTTCTTGGTAGTGACTTTGTTCAACTGTCTGTAGTCGATACAAAGTCTGAGGGATCCATCCTTCTTTTTCACGAACAACACTGGAGCACCCCAAGGTGAGGTACTCGGTCGGATGAAACCCTTGTCTACCAGCTCTTGCAACTGTTCTTTAAGCTCTTTCAGCTCTGCTGGCGCCATCCTGTAGGGAGGGATAGAGATCGGTCTGGTTCCTGGCATCAATTCTATCTCGAACTCTATCTCCCTAGGAGGCGGTAAACCTGGCAGCTCGTCTGGGAAAACATCTAAGAACTCTCTAACCACAGGCACCGAGGCGGGCTCTCTGACATCTCTATCTAGCTCTCTCACATGAGCTAGGTAACCCTGACAACCCCTCCTGAGCAGCCTACGAGCCTGTAGGGCTGATATCAAACCTCTAGGTATACTCCCCCTGTCTCCTCTAAAGACAACCTCTGACCCATCCTGACATCTGAACTTAACTACCTTGTCTCTGCAATCTAAGGTAGCACCATGAGTAGATAGCCAATCCATCCCTAGAATGACGTCAAAATCTGTCAAGTCTAGAACCACTAGGTCGGCGGATAGGCATCTTCCCTCTATGAAAACTGGACTGTACTGGCAGACTGACTCTGCCACTGACGGGTCACATTTGGGTCCACTGACCCATAGGGGACACTCTAACCCAGAGACCATCAAACCCAACCTCTCGACCGCTCTCGGAGAAACAAAAGAATGGGATGCACCCGGGTCCATTAAGGCATAAGCATCTGAACAACCAATGATGATATTACCTGACACCACGGTGTTGGATGCGTTTGCCTCCTGCTGTGTCATTGTGAAGATCCGTGCTGGAGCTGACGGACCTTCCCCTCTGTAAACTGATGAAGAAGAGGCTGACCCTCTCCCTCGGCCTCTGCCACTAGCCTGTGTTGCGACTGAAGCTGCTGGCTGTGCCACACTACCTGAAGTTGTCTGCTGGGGTCGTGCCATAGGAACTGCTCTAGGACACTCCATGGACATGTGTCCCTCCTGCCCACACCTGTAGCAGGCTGTTGTCCCAAAACGGCATACCCCTCTGTGTAGCTTACCACACCTTGCACACACTGCATTATCAGCACCAGAGCTTGAGCCACTTCCTAGTCCCAGACCTGACTTGATCTTGCTCCAGAACTTATTCTTCTTTGGTTTCTTAGTGGTACTGCCCCACTTCTTACTAGCTGAACTCAAAGATGAGGGGTCTATCCTCCCCCCACCTGGGGTCTTAGAACCTGAAGGCTGTGTTACTGACTGTTTAACTGTCCCCTCGATGATTGCACTAGCCTCCATTCTCCTGGCCATGTCTACAATGGCATGGAAACTTTCTCTATCAGCTGACTGAACCAAGGAGGAATACCTGGAATGGAGCCTCATGATATACCTCCTTGACTTCTTCGGATCTGTGTCCAGATGTTGCCCAGCAAACGGCAACAACTCTAAGAATCTATCGGTGTACTCATCGACACCCATCTCGTCTGTCTGCTTCAGCTGTTCAAACTCAATCATCTTCAGCTCCCTGGAACTGTCAGGGAAAGCCCATCCTGCGAACTCATTCGCAAACTCCTCCCATGAAAGACTGTCCACCCTCGGTTTCACATAGCCCTTGAACCACTCACGGGCCTTTTTGCATTTCAGGGTGAAACCAGCCATCTGAATGGCTCTGCTGTCATCCGCCCCTATCTCATCTGTAATTGTTTTGACCTTCTCCAGGTACACAAACGGATCATCACCAGTATCAAACTGGGGAGCACCCAACTTCATATAGTCGGTCATCTTGGCCTTGCTCCCTCCAGATGAGGTAGGTTGAGGTCTTTGGGTTTCTGGAACTGTGGGTTCTGCTGGTGGTGGTGGTGCGACATCCCCTGGGATAGGGTTTGCTGTGCCTGGATGGAAGGATGGAGGTGGGTACCTAGGGTACTGTGGATACTGTGGGTAGAAAGGTGGATATGGCATGTGAGAAGGATAAGGATTAAAACTGGGGTAATCCGATGTACTTCCCATCGAATACCCGGGGTATGGTGAAAAAGGTGGGTACTGGGGTGGTGGAACAAACCCCGAGGCCTGAGTGCCTCCCTGTGACTCACCCATGCCCTCTTCTGGCATGTTTACACCAAGGTTACCATCCCTCCTCTGATCCACATCCATCTCTACTTCTTCATCAACTGACATCCTTTCTTGAACTGTACCCCTTACTGATCTGCTTCTACCCAGATCCAAAGACCTTCTAGGGTCCCTCACTGCTCTGTCCCTGTTGGACCTGCTTGACATTGCCCTTGGCAATGCTGGAGGACGGGCGCTCGTGCCCTCATCCTCCGGTGGTACTCTAGTCAATCTAGCCGATCGACGAGTTCCTCGCATTCTGTTTACTGAAAAACAGCACAGATAACAAAACATTAGCATCAAATGGTTCATGTGGGAACACATGAACCCACATCATATACACATCATATTCATAGCATATCTCATGGCATACATACTTGCATTCTAGACAGGACTCTACATCCTATCCTAGTGGACATGATTTCCTATTGTGCTTGACATTTCTATCACATCTATGAGCCCGACACTCTAGGTCCGACCATATGAACCTAGGGCTCTGATACCATTCTGTAACGACCCGGAAACCGGACCGCTACCGGCGCTAGGATTCAGGTCGGCTTAAGGCCGCCAGAACCCGTAGCAAGCCAAACATACATCTTGTGAACCTGTTCAATCCCATACATGAACCAAAACATACATAAAAATTAAAACTTTTCTTTCATTCAAACATTTCTTTACCCAGCCTAGCCTGTGCATGCATAAACATAACATAAACCCCTCATTGGAGTCCTCAACAAATACTCCAATGGGGTACATAACATATAGCAGGCTTGGGTTACATAAACATCATAAAACATTTATCTCATGTATTTAAGGGATTACAACAGACTCTAGTCAAGCACACTATACAACTTACATTACATTACATAACATACTTTTACATTACAACTAATCCATGTCCACTTCTATGCTATTACAGAGACTTCTCTTACTCTTGCTGACTTCTCTATCTACTCTGCACCTGCAAGACTGGGGTTAGGGGAGAGGGGTGAGCTAAAAAGCCCAGTGAGCAAAAAGTAAAAACATGATATTAATTCCTCCATTTTTAGGTATTTTATTCTCCATTTTATTATTAACATTTGCTTTAATTCCACACTTTTTAGGTATATTATTATTCATTTTATTAATAACATTAAATAACATAACTTTTTACTTTACATGCTTTCATGAAATGCAACACATCACATTTAATCACATAAAGGATGGTATTGTCACCATTAGTCCTCAACATCTCCAAATTCCAGGGGCGTAGAATGGGCCTCACTGGACCTTCTCTTACATAACATAACATAACATTCCAAAGTGCCAGGGGCGTAGAATGGGCCTCACTGGACTTTCTCTTACATAGTACCAGGGGCGTAGAATGGGCCTCGCTGGTCGTCCATAACATATCATCATAACATAACATCAGAGGACTATGGATCATCCAACAACCATCCACATCAACATCAAATTATGCAATGCAACATATTCGTGAATTTCTAATGCAAACATCCTGAAACATCGCATGGCATTGATGATGCATGAGTATGCTATCAGATTCATTCATTTGTTCATTTATTCATTACTTAAAAACTTAGGGAATAATCCCACTCACCTGGTGACCGAAGCTTTAACGACGGACTCTGAAAGACTATCTCACAACCGGGGGTCTCGGGTCCTCGGGTCCGAACCTACACAGGTGGACTCAAATGAGGCACCAAACAACAAGAACATAACTCTAAACATACCCCCAAAAACCTCCTAAAAACACCTCAAAACATCCCTAGAAAACATGCAAGAAAAGGCTGGGAAGGGCACTTTCGGCGGCACCTTCGGCGGCCGAAAGTCCTTCCAGAGCCGAAAGTCAGGCAGGTTCGGCGGCACCTTCGGCGGCCGAAACTCCCAGACAGAGACGAAACTCATGCATGTTCGGCGGCACCTTCGGCGGCCGAAAGTCTCGGACAGAGCCGAAACTCCAACTTTCGGGGGCAGGCTTCGGCAGCCTAAAGCTGCCTCCCAAGCTGGTTCGGCGGCCGAAAGTACCTTCGGCTGCCGAACCTGGTTTCTGCCAAAGGGCAGAAACTTGGTTCTTCATGCCCAAAACAACCCCCTACACAACCAATCATGCATAAACCTATTCTACAACAAGCATACTCAAGCATACAAGCTCCTAGGGGTCTCCAACAAGCTCAAACCCCAACTACAACACACAAGCAAGCCACATTGCACATAAACACACATTAAAACCATGGATTTTTCATAAAAACCCATCAAGCCTACTCATGCATTTCTACCCCAAAAACTTGCATAAAACTTACTTAAAACACATATAGAACTAGAGATCGGCTCTTACCTCTTGAAGATCGAGAGAGAAACGATCCTAGCTCGAAGATGGGGAGATTCGAGTTCTTGAACCTCAAAGCTCCAAAACTTGCTTAAACTTTAAAACTCTTCAAAAACAAGATGTAACTTGTTAAGATCTAAAGGATTCGAGGGAAAACACTTAAAATGACCAAAGGAGAGCTAGAACTTACCGCCGGCCGGAAGGGGAGAGAAAACCTCGCCCATTTCGGTCACGGGGCCTCTTATAGGGCTGGTTCTGCCACCTTTCGGCGGCCTAACGTGCCCCCACATCTCATGCATGTTCGGCGGCCGAACATGAGGTTCGGCGGCCGAACCTTGGGTCTTTCAAACAAGGCTTTCGGAGGCCTAAAGCGCTCCCAAAACCCCACCATGTTCGGCGGCCGAACTTAGCTTTCGGCGGCCGAACCTGGCAAAGTCTCCTTGGTCTATTTCATTTAAAACTCAAATTCCTTTTTGCTTAAAAACATAAAATACATTAAAAACATTTCATAAAACATGGTTTTCCCCTTCTAGAGACTCCCGGCATCCGAGATTCCACCGGACGGTAGGAATTCCGATACCAAAGTCTAGCTGGGTATTACAAGGTTAACCAGGAAGAATCAGAAGTTTCTGTGGATCGACCTGTGCGAAGAGAGTTTTGAAGAGCTTAAGAAGAGGATGACTTCAGCACCAGTTTTAGCTCTGCCATCAGGTGATGAGGACTTTACGGTTTTTTGTGATGCGTCCCGTGTGGGACTGGGTTGTGTGCTGATGCAGAATGAGAGGGTGATTGCTTATGCTTCTAGGCAGCTGAAGAAGCATGAGTTGAATTACCCCACACATGACCTTGAGATGGCAGCAGTGATCTTTGCACTCAAGATGTGGAGGCACTACCTCTATGGGGTAAAATGTGGGATCTTCACAGATCATAAGAGCCTGCAGTACATCCTGAGTCAAAGAGATTTGAACTTGAGACAGAGAAGATGGGTAGAACTGCTCAGTGACTACGATTGCAAAATCCAGTATCATCCGGGTAAGGCTAATGTTGTAGCTGATGCCTTAAGCCGGAAATCACTCGGCAGTCTATCCCACATCACAGCAGAACGAAGACCAGTAGTAAAGGAGTTCTACAAGCTCATCGAAGAAGGGCTACAGTTAGAGTTGTCTGGTACAGGTGCCTTGTTGGCTCAGATGAAAGTGACACCCGTGTTCCTTGAGCAAGTCGCTCAGAAACAGCATGAGGACCCCGAGTTAGTGAAGATTGCCAGGACTGTTCAGTCAGGCAATGATAGTGAGTTCAGATTCGACAGTAAGGGGATCCTCCGCTATGGGAGTCGATTATGTGTACCAGATGACATAGGGCTAAAAGGAGACATTATGAGAGAGGCTCATAATGCAAGATACAGCATTCACCCCGGAGCCACCAAGATGTATCAAGATTTGAAGAAAGTTTATTGGTGGCCAGCGATGAAGAAAGAAGTGGCACAGTTCGTGTCAGCCTGCGAAGTGTGTCAGAGGGTGAAGCTGGAACATCAGAAGCCGGCTGGGATGCTTAACCCGCTACCTATTCCAGAATGGAAATGGGAAAATATAGCTATGGACTTCGTAGTAGGGTTACCGGCGGCGTCCAACAGAGTGGACTCCATATGGGTGATTGTGGACAGACTCACCAAATCTGCTCACTTCATTCCTGTCAGGAGTGGCTATTCTGTGGACAAGTTGGCGCAGGTGTATGTGGATGAGATTGTCAGGCTGCATGGGGTTCCTGTTTCGATAGTGTCAGATAGAGGGCCCCAGTTCACCTCCAGGTTTTGGCGGAGTCTGCAGAATGCCATGGGTACTAGGTTGGATTTCAGTACTGCCTTCCACCCCCAGACTGATGGACAGTCAGAAAGGACCATCCAGACTATAGAGGATATGCTCAGGATGTGTGTGCTGGACTTTGGCGGTTCTTGGAGGCAGCATCTATCTTTGGTGGAGTTTGCCTACAACAACAGCCATCATGCTAGCATCGGGATGGCTCCATATGAAGCTTTGTACGGAAGGAAGTGCAGATCACCTGTTTGCTGGGAGGAAGTTGGAGAGAAGGCCTTGGCAGGGCCTGAGCTAGTAGAGATTACCAGCAGGGTGGTACCCATAATCAGAGAGAGAATCAAGACTGCTGCAAGCAGACAGAAGAGTTATGCAGACATCCGTAGAAGGCAGTTAGAGTTTCAGGAGGGGGACCTGGTATTGCTCAAGGTGTCTCCAATGAAGGGAGTGGTTCGCTTCGGGAAGAAAGGTAAACTAGCCCCACGATACATCGGACCCTTTGAAATCTTGCAAAAGATTGGGAATGTGTCGTACAAGCTGGATTTACCTGCTTCAATGGCAAGAATCCATCCGGTTTTCCATGTTTCGATGTTGAGGAAGTTTGTGTCAGATCCGAGCAAGGTTCTTAGTGAGCCTGATGTGGAGGTCCAAGAGGATCTCACCTATGTCGAACAGCCAGTACGGATCGTAGACACCCAGATCAGAAAGTTAAGAAACAAGGAAATCCCGATGGTGAAAGTCCTGTGGAACCACCACAACTTGGAAGAGTGCACTTGGGAGACACGGGAGTCTATGCTCCAGCAGTACCCTCATCTCTTTTAAGGTTAGATCCCTATGTGTTGATGTGCTATATATGTATGTTGTATGTTTGCCATGTTATGTGTTGTTTGGTGAACATTCGGGGACGAATGTTCTTAAGGGGGGAAGAATGTAATACCCGGCTAGACTCTGGTATCGGAATTCCTACCGTCCGGTGGAATCTCGGATGTCGGAAGCCTCTAGTAGGGTAGAAACATGTTTTCATAAAATGTTTTAAAGCATTTCATGGTTTTAAATATGAAAATTTAATGAGTTTTTGCATGAAAAGTCTTTGGAGGAAAACCCAGGTTCGGCCGCCGAAAGTCAAGTTCGGCCGCCGAACATGCATGCGTTTTGGAGGCACGTTAGGCCCCCGAAAGCATGAGTGAGGGAAGTTCAGGTTCGGCCGCCGAAAGTCAAGTTCGGCCGCCGAACATGGCATGCGTGCGGAGGCACTTTCGGCCCCCGAACGTGGTCTGGCCAGCCACTATAAAAGGGGCACTTAGCCGAAATGGGCGAGCTTTCTCCCATTTTCGGCCACAACTAGCTTCCGACCTCCCTCTTCCCAATATAGTGTTCTTCCTTCAAATCCCCACCATTTTTCTTGAGTTTTAAGCTTGCATTGAAGGTTTTGAACTTTTGAAACAAGTTTTGGAGCTTTGGGAACCCAGGAGCTCATTTTCGTGGATCTCCAAGTTTAGGTCGTCTCCCTCTCGATCTTCAAGAGGTAAGAGCCGATCTTAAGCTCCTTATATGTTTTAAGTAAGTTTTAAGTTGTTTTATGGGTAGAGATGCATGTTTAGGCTTGTTGATGAGTTTATGGGTTTTGATGTTTTGATGAACAATGTATGTTGTTTATGTGGCTTGCTTGTGTGTTGTAGTTGGGGTTTAAGTTAGTTTGAGGCCCCTAGGAGCTTGTATGCTTGAGTATGCATGTTGTAGAATAGGTTTATGCATGATTGGTGAGTTTGGAGGCAAAAATGCTTAAGGGAGCCAAGTTTCTGCCCTTTGGCAGAAACCAGGTTCGGCAGCCGAAGGGAGTTTCGGCCGCCGAACATGGCTTGGGAGGCAGCTTTAGGCTGCCGAAGCTTGCCCCCGAAAGTTGGAGTTTCGGCTCTGTCCGAGACTTTCGGCCGCCGAAGGTGCCGCCGAACATGCATGAGTTTCGTCTCTGTCTGGGAGTTTCGGCCGCCGAACCTGCCTGACTTTCGGCTCTGGAGGGACTTCCGGCCGCCGAAGGTGCCGCCGAAAGTGCCCTTCCCAGCCTTTTCTTGCATGTTTTCTAGGGATGCTTTGAGGTGTTTTTAGGAGGTTTTTGGGGGTATGTTTAGAGTTATGTTCTTGTTGTTTGGTGCCTCATTTGAGTCCACCTGTGTAGGTTCGGACCCGAGGAACCGAGACCCCCGGTTGTGAGATAGTCGTTCAGAGTCCGTTGTTAAAGCTTCAGTCACCAGGTGAGTGGGATAACTCCCTAAGTTTCTAAGTAAAGTAATTGAATAAATGAACAAATGAATGAATCTGAAAGCATACTCATGCATCATTAATGCCATGAAATATTCCAGGATGTTTGCATTAGAAATTCACGAATATGTTGCATTGCATAATTTGATGTTGATGTGGATGGTTGTTGGGTGATCCATAGTCCTCTGATGTTATGTTATGATGATATGTTATGGAAGACCAGCGAGGCCCATTCTACGCCCCTGACACTTTAGAATGTTATGTTATGTTATGTTATGTAAGAGAAAGACCAGTGAGGCCCATTCTACGCCCCTGGCATTTGGAGATGTTGAGGACTAATGGTGACAATACCATCCTTTATGTGATTAGCTGTGATGTGTTGCATTTCATGAAAGCATGAATAAGAAAAAGAAAAGGTTAAATAAATATGATAAGAATAATAAAATAAATAATAATAAACATAAAAATGGTGAAACTAAATCACATGTTTTTATCTTTCTGCTCACTGGGCTTTATAGCTCACCCCTCTCCCCTAACCCCAGTCTTGCAGGTGCAGTGTAGATAGAGAAGTCAGCAAGAGTAAGAGAAGTCTATGTAATAGTATAGTAGTGGACATGGTTTATTTGTAATGTAAGAGTATGATATGTAATGTAATGAAAGTTTAGAATGTGCTTGACTGGAGTTTGTTTTAGTCCCTTGTGTATATGATCCAAAAATGTTTTTATGATGTTTATGTTATCTAAGCCTATCATATGTTATGTTACCCATTGGAGTTTTGATGAGGACTCCAATGAGAGGTTATGATATGTTATGTATGCACAGGTTAGACTTGGAAAGAAAAGTTTTAATTTTTATGTATGTCGTTGATCATGTATGAGATTAAACAGGTTCACAGGATGTATGTTTGGCTTACTACGGGTTCTGGCGGCCTTAAGCCGACCTGAATCCTAGCGCCGGTAGCGGTCCGATTTCCGGGTCGTTACACTTTTATTTTTTTATATTTTATTTAAATTTTTTATTTTTATTTTTTCTAATAAAAACGGATTAACGATTTAGAATTTAGATTTAATTGAAATTAAAATTAAAATTCTAAAAAATCATAACCGTATAAAAGAAAAAAAAAAAGAAAATGTTTTGAATTATTATAAATCGAATTGATTACAGTTTAATTTACAAATCAAATTAAACCATCGATTTTAAATCAAAATCAGCCGTGGCCATGACTAGTAATAATATGTAAGCTATTGGATAAAAAGTATACTATTATGCTGTTTTATAAAATTTATATAAAAAAAAATTATGATTATTGTTATACATTTTCACCAAAGCTTTCAAATTTTAATAGTTTTTATTAGGGTTAATATAGAAGCAAGAGCTAAGACAATTAAAAATGTATATATTTAGAAATAAATTATTTTTGAGCTTGTAATTAAAGATGAGATTAGAATTATTTATGACTCACTATCTGTGAGAAAAATCTTTTCATAATTTTCTCTAATTTGTGCATCCTTCAAGTTGACCTGCTTTATCTAATTATAATTGGAGAGCTTGTTAATGGGTATTAAGTTTTTTTTTGACATTTAATTTATAATAAAATTTCAGCTTTATATATAAAAAATAAATATAGTAATTAAAGTTAGAACTCTTTTATTAATTAGATTTTAATACAGTTTTGAACTAAGTAAATTTTACAATATTGAGTATGATTTTAATACAATTAAACAAAATAGATTGATACAATATTTTAAAATTTAATGCTTAATAATTTAACTTACTAATAATTTTGGTAATATATTTTTAATAATGATTGTGAAATTATTATATTTTAATACTATAAAACCAATAATTAACAACAGTTTAAAAGTGTTAGAAAGAAAATTTATTTTTTTATTTATGATAATATATTTTAATAAATAATATATTTTATGTTTAACATCATCTTTTTAATTGATTTTTTTATCTTTTATTAAAGAATAAATAAATTATTACTTTACATTACAGAAGCAGATGTAATAATAATAATAATTATTATCATTATAATTTAAGTATATAAAATAATAATTTTAGCGGTTAAACTTATGTGGTGTCGCTCTTTCACTACGGTGACGTTATGGTATGATAATATTACAATCATTAATTACTTAAAGTACAAATTCGATCTTTCGTGCGTGAACAAAGCATGTCGTTTTGGACTATCATTTAATTCACAAGTATATTCAATCTAAAACTATTCGAATCAGATTTATATTTAGGACAAATTAAATAGCAAATATATTGACAAAAGCAATAAACTATTATTTTCGCTCAACATCGTGACAAACTTTCGGCTTTTTTTTTATTCGCCTTCAGTTTGTCGGGAGGTGTAAGGATAAGATATTAGCTCATTTATAAGTGGTGGGGCCATAAGAGTAAAGACTGCACAAACAGCTCGTGCATTGATTTCCATCATGACATTCGCATCCCAACAGTTTGGAGATACACCTGAGCCTAGAAGACAGGTCGAAGAGGTGAACACGTCAGGGGTAGTATCCCAAATATCAAAGTTGACCATCTAGATTAAAGCTCTGGTCATAGGGAACAAACAATCAACTCGTGTTTATGGAATATGTGCTCATCCAAACCACCCTACCGACATGTATTCAACCTTGTAAGAAGACGATTCAATAACAAGTGAATGCAGTTGGAGGGTATCAAGGCTCACATTAATGAAAATATGATCCGTATTTGAATACATACAACTCAGGTTGGAGGGATCACCCTAATTTTTGCTATGGCACAGCTCCGCAACAATTCCAACCTTGGGCATCTCACTCACAACCAGCACCTCCTTCAAAACCAGGTATGACTCTTGAAGACATAGTTACATCTCTTGCCACTAACACCCATTAATTTCAACAGGAAGCAAAAGCAAGTATTCAAAATCTAAAAAATCAAATGAGTCAACTTGCAACTTTCCTAAGTCAAATAGAGTCTCAAGGAAAGCTACCATCAAGCGGTAGTGAATTCCAAGCAGAATGCCAGTGCAATCACTTTGCACAATAGAAAAAAGATACAGGCCACACCTAGTCTGACTAGGCGAGGTCACAACAAAGAGACAGAACTAGAGTTGAAAATTTCTAAAGGCCAACCTGAGACAAAGCCAGTACAAGAGGACAACAAAGGTCGACTGGAACAAGTGATCATATAACCCCCATTCCCTGAGAGATTCGCTAAGTCTAAAAAGAATAAGGATGAAAAATAACTCCTTGAGACATTTCACAAGGTTGAAGTGAATATCCTACTGCTCGATGCAATCAAACAAGTGCAGCACTATGCTAAATTTCTGAAGAACTTGTGGACTAACAAAAGGAAATTAGCAAGGCACGAGAAGATAAGTGTGTGTGGGGGGGGGGAATGTCTCAGCTGTGTTGCAAAATAAGTTACCACCCAAGTGTAAAGACCAATGTATATTTGCCATTTCATGTAAAATTAGCAATGTGAAAAATTATAGAGCTATGTGCAATCTGGGAGCTTCCATCAATGTCATGCCCTTGTCAATTTATAATTTTTTGAATGTTGAGCCATTGAAAAAGTGTGATCATACAACTAGCCAACCAGTTTGTGGTACATCCAAAAGGGGTTCTTGAAGATATTTTGGTCCAAGTACGTGAATTGGTCTTTCCAACTGATTTTTATGTCTTAGACATGGAAGAAGACAAATCTAACAACACCTCCGACATACTACTTGGTCAATCCTTCCTTAGCACAGCCATAGCAAATATTGATGTGCATGATGGCACGCTTTCCATAGAGTTTGATGGTGAGATTGTAAAATTTAATGTTTATAAAGCCATGAAATATCCTGATGATGTGTCCTCCATTTGCGGGATAGATGTAATTGACCCATTAGTTGAGGATATGTTTAATTCCACTTGCAATAGACTAACAGATTTTGCATGTACCATGCTAGAAGAGTGTGCAACGCTTGATGCTCTGACTGATTCCATACCTCGTAGTTACTGACCATCTCCAATTGCACTGCCTATCTCTAATACTAAACTTCTACCTTCTATTGTGCAAGCACCCAAGATGGAACTCAAAGTATTGCCTGACACCTTAAATATGCATATTTAGAGGAATATGATACCCTACTGCTCATAATATCCAGCAAGCTAACCCCCACGGAAGAAGAAAGGTTGATTGAAATGTTGAAAGAGTACAAGGTAACGATTGGTTGGACAATTACTAATATCAAGGGGTTGAGCTTGTCAACATGCATGCATCGCATTCTATTGGAAGAAGATAGCAAGTCGACTTGGGAGCCACAGCGAAGGCTGAACCCACCAATGATGGAAGTAGTGAAGAAAGAGATTCAAAAACTCCTAGATGTGGGGATGATTTACCTAATCTCTGATAGTCGATGGGTCAGCCTAGTATATGTTGCGCCTAAAAAGTCCGAAATTACAATTGTGAAAAATGTTCATGGTGAGATGGTGCCCACTCATGTTCAGAATGGGTGGCGCGTCTATATTGATTACATAAAACTGAATGCCTCCACTAGAAAAGACTATTTTGCCCTTCCATTCATCAACCAGATGCTTCAATGGTTGGCCAGAAAGTCTCATTAATGTTGTTTGGACGGATACTCTAGCTTTTACCAAATCCCTGTCGCTTTTGAGGACCAAGAAAAAATAACCTTCACTTGTGCGTTTGGAACATTTACTTACAGAAAGATGTCTTTTGGACTTTGTAATGCCCCGGGAATGTTCTAACAATGTATGGTCAGTATTTTTTTAGATTATGTTGAGAACATCGTTAAGTTATTTATGGACGAATTTACAGTTTATGGCACATTCTTTGATGAATCTTGAATAACCTTGCTAAGATCCTTAAGAGATGCATAGAATCCAATCTTGTGTTGAACTATGAAAAATGCCATGTAATACCCGGCTAGACCCCGGTATCGGAATTCTTACCTTCCGGCGGAATCTCCGTTAGAATCCGGAATTTCTCGGATGTCGGAACCCTCTAGAAGGGTAAAATATGTTTTTATAAAATGTTTTTATATGTTTTTATGGTTTTAATGAAGAAATAAATTGAGTTTTGAAAGAAAAAGCCATGGAGGAAAAACTCAGGTTCGGCCGCCGAACCTCAAGTTCGGCCGCCGAACATTGGGAGCTTGCGAAAGCTCTTTTGGCCCCCGAAAGTGGTCTGCCAGCCACCTATAAAAGGCCCATTGTCCGAAAATAGGCGAGTTTTCTCTCCCTATTTTCGGGCATAGGTGAGATTTCGCCCTCATTTGGTTGATGTTATGTTTTCCTTCAAATCCTTCAAGTTTTTTACAAGTTTTTACTCTGTTTTGAAGATTTTTAAGCTAAGATCAAAGTTTTGAAGCTTGAAGACCCCCGGAGCTCGATTTCTCCCAATCTCCAAGTTTGGATCACATCTCCTCTCGATCTTCAAGAGATAAGTGTAGATCCTCGCCTTCTTTTATGTTTTAAGTAAGTTTTAAGGGGTTTTAAGGGTGTTTTGATGCATGTTTAGGCTAGTTGTTAAATGTTAGGGTTTATATTGGTTTTTGTTAAATGTATGATCATGTATGGGATTTTATCATATGTACAGGATGTATGTTAGGCTTGCTACGGGTTCCTGCGACCTTAAGTCGATCTGAATCCTAGTGCCGGTAGCGGTCCGGTTTTCAGATCATTACAGAGTGGTATTAGAGCCCTAGGTTCATATGGTCGGACCTAGAGTGTGTCAGGCTCATAGATGTTATAGAAGGGCAAGTACAATAGGAAAAATCATGTCCATTAAGATAGGATGTAGAGTCCTGTCTTGATGATGATGTGTAATGCCATGGTTATATACATGTGCATTAATGATATGCTATGTATGATATGGGTTAGTGTTTCCACATGAACCATAAGATATTAATGTTTATGTGTTTTATGTCGTTTTTCAGAAGCATGATGAGAGGCTCACGTCGATCCGCTAGATTGACAGGAGCTCCACCAGAAAATGAGAGCATGGATGTCCGTCTCCCTGCTTTGCCAAGGGCAATGTCTTGTAGATCAAGTAGAGAGGGAACATCAAGGACCCTAGAAGGTCTTTTGATGTAAGCAGGAGGGGAACAGTTCAGGGTGGAATGTCAGCTGATGTGAGGGGATCAGAGGAGGATGATCAGAGAAGAGATGGTAGCTTGGGCATGAGTATGTCAGAAGAGGGTATGGGAGAGTCACAAGGAGGCGTTCAGGCCTCGGATTATGCTCACCCACCCCAATATCAACCCTTTCCACAGGGCCCAGGGTATCCGATGGGGGTACATCGGATTACTCCAGCTCCTTCATGCCTTATCCTCCTTTCTACCCACCATACCCACAGTACCCTATGTATTCACCCTCACCCTTCTACCCAAATACAGCAAATCCTAACCCAGGGAATGCTGCACCTCCTCCTCCACCAGCAGAACCCATAGTCCCTGATATCCAAACACCTAAACCTAGCTCATCTGTGGGGAGCAAGGTAAAGATGATAGATTACCTGAAGCTGGATGCTCCCAAGTTCAAGACAGGGGATGATCCGTTTGAGTACCTCAAAACGGTAAAAATGATGACAGATGAGCTGGGGGCAAATGACAGTAGAGCCATTCAGATGGCAGGATTCACATTGAAATGTAAGAAAGCACGAGAGTGGTTTAAAAATTATGTGGACCCAAGGCTGGATAGCCTATCCTAGGAGGAGTTTGACAATGAGTTTGCCGAATGGGCTTTTCCGGACAGTTCTAGGGAGCTGAAAGTTATAGAGTTTGAGCAGCTGAAGCAGACAGAGGATATGAGTGTTGATGAGTACACAGATAAATTCCTAGAGTTGCTGCAGTATGTGGGTCAGGCATATGACACAGATCAAAAGAAAGCTAGGAGGTATACCATGAGACTCCATCCTAGGTATTCCTGCTTGATCCTAGCAGCAGAGAGAGAGAGCTTCCACACCATAGTGGATGCAGCACGGAAGATGGAGGCTAGTGCCATTATACAGGGGACAATTAAACAGCAGGTGGCACAACCCTTGGGTTCCAAGACCCCAAGCAGAGGAAAGTTTGATCTCTTATCTCTGAGTACAGCAACCTCAGGAAGCAAAAAGTGGGGTAAAGCCAAGCCCAAGAAGAATAAGTTCTGGAACAGGTTAAAGTCTGGTCTGGGTTTAGGTGGTGGTTCGAGCTCTGGTTCAGATGGCTCAGAATATTTGAGGTGCGGTAAACCGCACAAGGGAGTATGTCGGTTTGGGACAACAGCATGTTTCAGATGCGGTCAGGAGGGACACATAGCACGGAAGTGTTCTAAGGCAGCTTTTATGGTACCGTCCCAGCAGACAGCTTCAGGTAGTGTAGCTCAGCCAGTAGCTCCAGCCATGACGCAGGGCAGTGGTAGAGGCAGAGGGAGAGGGACAGCCTCTTCTTCAGCAGGTTCCCGGGGTGAAGGTCCATCAGCTCCAGCTCGGATCTTCACTATGACACAGTAGGAGGCTAACACGTCAAACACCGTGGTGTCAGGTAATCTCATCATTGGATGTTCTGATGTGTATGCTTTAATGGATCTTGGTGCTTCTCACTCTTTTGTTGCTCCGAAAGCCGTAGAGAGGTTGGGTTTGATAGTCTCTGGGTTAGAGTGTCCCCTTTGGGTCAGTGGACCCAAGTGTGATCCATCAGTGGTAGAGTCAGTCTGCCGGTATAGTCCAGTATTTTTTGAGGGTAGATGCCTTCCAGCCGACCTTGTGGTTCTAGACTTAACGGATTTTGATGTCATTCTAGGGATGGATTGGCTATCTACTCATGGTGCTACCTTGGACTGCAGAGACAAGGTAGTCAGGTTCAGAGGTCAGGATGGGTCAGAGGTTGTCTTCAGGAGAGATAGGAAGGGTACACCTAGAGGTTTGATATCAGCCCTACAGGCTCGTAGGTTGCTCAGGAGGGCTTGTCAGGGGTTTCTAGCTCATGTGAGAGAGCTTGATAGTCAGGTTAGGGAGCCTGCCTCAGTGCCCGTAGTCAGAGAGTTTCCAGATGTCTTCCCAGACGAGCTTCCAGGACTACCACCTGCTAAGGAGATAGAGTTCGAAATAGAAGTGATGCCTGAAACCAGACCGATCTCTATCCCTCCCTACAGGATGGCACCAGCAGAGTTGAAGGAGCTAAAGGAGCAGTTGCAAGAGTTGGTAGACAAAGGTTTCATCCGACCGAGTACCTCACCTTGGGGTGCTCCAGTGCTGTTTGTAAAGAAGAAGGATGGATCCCTAAGACTTTGTATCGACTACAGACAGTTGAACAAAGTCACTACTAAGAACAAGCATCCTCTACCCAGGATCGACGATCTATTTGACCAGCTAGCAGGAGCAGGTTGTTTTTCCAAGATAGATATGAGATCTGGGTACCACCAGCTAAGAATCAGAGAGGAAGATGTGCCGAAGACGGCGTTCAGGACCAGATATGGGCATTATGAGTTCCTAGTGATGCCGTTTGGGCTGACCAATACCCCTGCAGCATTCATGGACCTCATGAACAGAGATTTTAGCCAATATCTGGATCACTTTATTATCGTTTTTGATGACCGCTGGGTTTCTTCACCCCGGATTAAGGCCAGGCCCATTAGGACAGCCCATAATCCGAAGGCTTCTAGATCTCTTTTAAGAGCCAGGTCCAGCCCACTCGGCTCAAAGGCCGGACTCCCGTCAGGATGACCTAACAAAATTTCACAGTAATCCATATCCACAACGTCACAATTAATAGATTCAGTGTAAGATTTACCAATAAAAATAGGCACGCTGCAGATTTTATTGACTTTAATTGTCGGACCTTCCTTAATCTACCTAACTTTGTATGGCGAAGGGTGAGGCTATATAAGTAATTGCAGTTTCTCCACCAATTGCTTACCTATCAGATTCTCACAACTGCAACTATCTATAATTAGCCTGCAAATTGCTTCTCTCATTCGACACTTTGCCTGGAAAATCTTCCTCCTTTGCGTCTCATCCTCCTATTTCGTTAAGCATAAAAAATTTTTCACCACATAGGTGACCTCCCACTTTAGAACCAGCAATAGACCCATCATCTTCATCCACTTCCTCCTCAGATTCAACCACCTCCTCAACCACATTAACCTGTCGATGATTATTATTAACTCCTCTGCGTTCTGGATAATTATTTGATCAATAGCCAAGTTGCCTGCAACGATAACATATGTCTTCGGTTGGTTTCTGATAATGATTGGTTTTGCCTCCTTTGTCTGATGTATTGATGACTACTTTTTCTTTACTATCTCTCCTTTCTTTCACAGTAGTCTATTGATTGCCAGAATTTACAGCCTTAGAAGTCTGTCCATTGTAATTATCTCTATATTACTGATTTTCTGTCGAACTAGAATTTTTGTAATTAAAATTCCAATTAGACTGATGTTGAGGCTGTTATTCAACATGTTATTTCGCTCTTTTCGCCATCTCAATAGCATCTGCCAAAGTGAAAATTATAGGTACTACCATCATACATCGAATTTCGTAATTCAGTCCCCTATAATAATAAACAACCTGCTAGGCTTCATTCTCATAATTATCACACATTGCCTGCAATCTCAAAAACTCCTTTGTATATTCATCCACCCTTCAACTCTTTTGAATATAGTCATGATACCAGTTATACAGAACCTGGGCATGATCACTAGGCAAGAAACACTTTTCAATTATCTGTTTCATCAATAGCTAGTTTCATATAGATTCAAGCCTCCTGCAATAGCGTTTGCTTTGAACAGAATTCCATCGTGTTGCTAAACCGTCCTTTGATTTATAAGCCACAATCAAAACCTTTTGATCCTCTTCCATATTCATAACTTTAAAAAATCGATCAACCTTTGCTAACTAATTAAGGATAGATTCTACATCCAACGAACTAAAAAAGTTTTGAAGGTCTATCTTTATCTTTTAACTTTCGTGACAATCCTATTGGAGATTTGCGACCATAGGATTTGGAACTAGCTGTGGGCATTCAGCTATGACGGGTTGGTTGTTACCCCGTTGTAGGGTTAGCTGTCCGATCATCTCCCTCAATTCTGTTAAGGATGCCTCGATTGCAGTGAGCTGTATCTTTTAATTGTCGGCCATGAATGAATTTCGCTTTGATACCAATTGAAACATAACTATTTAGACTCCGTAAGGAGTTTTAACCAATATCGTTTGATTAGGACAAAATTCAGAAAGATTAAAAAATCAAAATTTCTTATAAAATTCTTGAAAATTAAAAAATGTCATAAATAATCAAGAAAAAAACTATTTATAATAGCAAAAACCCTAATGAAAAATGATAAAATTGAAATGATAAATTTTGAGTCTCGAATTTTGCAACAAGCTTGTGGCATTCATCGTGTAACGCCCCGGAAATCCGGACCGCTACCGGCGCTAGGATTCAGGTCGGCTTAAGGCCGCCGGAACCCGTAGCAAGCCTACATACATCCTGTTCCCTGTTTAATCCCATACATGATCAACAAACATACATAAGAATTAAAAACTTTTCTTTTTCTTCATTCACCAAACTCAACCTGTGCATGCACTATATTCATCATATACATAAACATTAATCCCTCTGTGGGATTTCATCAAAGCCTCAAGGGCTATACATCATATGGTGAGTTGGTTTACATCAATATCAAAACACAAGATCATGTACATACCAAGGGATTAACATATACTATGGTCAAGCACAACTCTATCCTCAATAACATAATTTGTAATACCCGGCTAGACTCCGGTATCGGAATTCCTACCGTCCGGTGGAATCTCGGATGTCGGAGACCTCTAGGAGGGTAGAATCATGTTTTATAAAAATGTTTTAAGGTGTTTTATGATTTTAAGTATGAAATTAAATGAGTTTTTATAAGAAAAGTCCTTGGAGGAAAACTCAGGTTCGGCCGCCGAAACTCACTTTCGGCCGCCGAACATGCATGGACTTTGGGAGGCACGTTAGGCCCCCGAAAGTCTAAGTGAGGGAAATGCAGGTTCGGCCGCCGAACCTTATGTTCGGCCGCCGAACATTGCATGGATGCGGAGGCACATTCGGCCCCCGAACGTGGCCTGGCCAGCCACTATAAAAGGGTCCCCTTGGTCCGCACGGGCGAGCTTTTTCTCTCCCATTGTCGGCCAAGGTGAGTCTCCACCGTTCCTCCCTCGATCTTGAGTGTTTCCTCTAGATCTTTCATGGTTTTAACAAGTTTATAACTTTGTTTTGAAGATTAGTGAGCTTTGAGCAAGTTTTGAGTGTTTGGAGGTTCAAAGAGCTTAATCTCTCCATCTCCAAGCTTGGATCGCTTTCCTCTCGTTTCTTCAAGAGGTAAGGGTCGATCTTGAACCCTTTTTATGTTTTAAACGAGTTTTAAGTAAGATCTATGGGTAGAATGCATGTTAGGGTTTATGTTGAACCTATGGGTTTTTGATGACTTTATGAACAATGTAGCTTGATTGTGTGTGAATGAAGTGTTGTAGATGGGGTATATGCATGTTTGAGACCCCTAGGAACTTGTATGCATGTTTTAGTTGAGATTTATGCATGATTTGAGGTTTTGGGAGGCAAGAGGTTCATGTGAACCAAGTTTCTGCCCTTCTGGCAGAAACCAGGTTCGGCCGCCGAAGGGAGTTTCGGCCGCCGAACCCCCTTGTGGAGGCAGCATTCGGCTGCCGAAGCTTGCCCCCGAAAGAAGACTTTCGGATCTGTCTGGGAGGTTCGGCCGCCGAAGGTGCCGCCGAACCTGCCTGACTTTCGGCTCTGGAGGGACTTTCGGCCGCCGAACCTGCCGCCGAAAGTGCCCTGTTCAGCCACTTCTTGCATGTTTTTATGTGATGTTTTCAGGATGTTTTAGGGGGTTTTTGGGGGATATATTAGAGTCATGTTTATATTTGTTTGGTCCCTCATTTGAGTCCACCTGTGTAGGTTCGGACCTGAGGAACCGAGGACCCCAGCAGTGAGTTCAGCTGCTTCGGTATTGTCAGAGTCAGCCAGAGGTGAGTGGAACTAAAACTTAATCTTTTAAATTAAATGCTTTATCATGTTTCATGCATCATGATTATGTAATAGGATGATTGCATTAGTTTTCACGAATATGCCGCATTGCATAAATTGTTGTTGTTGTGGGTGAATGTTGGATGATCCAATTAGTCCAAGACAGGAAGTCCAGGCCCCATGCTACAGGCTTGGCACAGAGTAAGCAAGTCCAGGCCCCAGTCTACAGGCCTGGCACAGAGTAAGGAAAGACCAGGATTTCATCCTATGGTCTAGCACGGTTATGGGACTTGAAGACCAGGAGCCAGAGGAGGCCCTGGAAAAATGGTAAGTGATGTATGTTCTGACAGGAAGACCAGGCCCCATTCTACAGGCCTGGCACAGAGTTAACTTGGACTAATTGGTGACGAGTTCACCCAACCCTTATGTGAATTGTTTGTGTTATGATGCATCCCATTTGAGCATAGTGTTAAATGTGTTTTATTAGCTCTACTCACTGGGCTTCTAGCTCACCCCTCTCCCTTTCCCCCAGGCTTACAGGTACAGGATATAGTGCGGGAGTTCGGATAGAGTGAAGGAGTTATGTTTATGTAATAGATAGAATTGGACATGATCAAATTGTAATGTAAAAGTACAGTATAGTTATGTAATGAGTTTTATGGATGTTAGTATGTGCTTGACCATAGATTGTTGTATCCCTTTTATGCATGATCTTAGAGAATTTGTGGATGTTTATGTAAACCAACTCAACAGATGTATGTTACCCATTGAGGGCACAGATGAGATCCCACAGAGGGATCAAAGTTATGTTTTTGTTTATGCACAGGTTGAGTTTGGTTAATGAGTATGCAAAGGAAAGTTTTAATTTTTATGCTTATTGTTGATCATGTATGGGATTATACAGGTTTACAGGTCTTATGTCAGGCTTGCTACGGGTCCCGGCGGCCTTAAGTCGACCCGGATCCTAGCGCCGGTAGCGGTCCGATTTTCGGGTCGTTACAGAATGGTATCAGAGCCCTAGGTTCATATGGTCGGACCTAGAGTGTCGGGCTCATAGAGGTTATAGAAGGTCAAGCACAATAGGAAAAGATCATGTCCACTAGGATAGGATGTGGAGTCCTGTCTTGCATGATGATGTGAAATGCCATGATTTTATGCATGTGCATTAATGATATGCTATGATATGTGATGAGGGTTCATGTGTGTCCACATGAACCATATGATGCTAATGTTGCTTGTGATGTGTACTGTTTTTCAGAAAACAGGATGAGAGGAACTCGTCGATCAGCAAGATTGACTGGAGTACCACCTGAGGATGAGGGCATGAGCGCCCGTCCTCCTACATTGCCTAGGGCAATGTCAAGCAGGTCCAACAGGGACAGAGCAGTAAGAGACCCTAGAAGGTCTTTGGATCTGGGTAGAAGCAGATCAGTAAGGGGAACAGTGCAGGGAGGAATGTCTGAGGATATGGAAGTAGATCAGAGAAGGGATGGCAGTCTCGGTGTGAGCATGCCGGAAGAGGGCATGGGAGAATCAGAAGGAGGCGCTCAGGCCTCGAGTTATGTCCAGCCACATCACTACCCACCCTATTCACACCATCCAGGGTATTCGATGGGAGGTACATCGGATTACCCCAGTTTTAGCCCTTATCCTCCACACATGCCATACCCACCTTACTACCCACCATACTCTCAGTACCCCACGTACCCACCTCCACCTCCCTATACCAGTACAGCAAACCCTACCCCAGGGGATGTTGCACCACCTCCACCACCTGCAGAACCAGCAGCCCCAGTTGCTCAACCTCATAGACCTAGCTCAGCCAGTGGGAGCAAGGTTAAGATGACAGACTATATGAAGCTGGGTGCTCCCCAGTTTGAGACAGGTAATGATCCGTTCGTGTACTTGGAGCGGGTCAAGGCAATTACAGATGAGATAGGGGCGGATGACAGTAGAGCCATTCAGATGGCCGGGTTCACGCTTAAGTGCAAGAAGGCACGGGAGTGGTTCAAGAACTATGTGAACCCGAGAGTGGACAGCATGACTTGGGAAGAGTTTGCAAACGAGTTTGCAGGATGGGCTTTCCCTGATAGTTCAAGGGAATTGAAGATGATAGAATTCGAGCAGTTGAGGCAAACTGATGACATGAGTATAGACGAATATACCGACAGGTTTATGGAGTTGCTGCCATTTGCAGGGCAAGACCTTAGCACGGACCAGAAGAAGTCGAGGAGGTATATCATGAAGCTCCATCCCAGGTATTCCTCCTTGGTACAGTCAGCAGATAGAGAGAGTTTTCACGCCATAGTAGATATGGCTAGGAGAATGGAGGCTAGTGCCATCATTCAGGGGACAGTTAAGCAGACAGTGGCACAAGCTTCTGGTTCTAAAACTCCGGGTGGGGGAAGGTTAGATCCCTCTACCTTGAGTGCAGCAGCTTCAGGCAGTAAAAGATGGGGTAAACCCAAGGGTAAGAAGAACAAGTTCTGGAGTAAAGTCAAGTCCAGTCTGGGATTTGGGAGTGGCTCAAGCTCTGGTGCGGATAATGCAATTTGTGCAAGGTGTGGTAGGCCACACAAGGGAATATGTCGGCTTGGGACGAACGCCTGCTTCAGATGTGGTCAGGAGGGGCATATAGCTCGAGACTGTCCAAGAGCGGCCCCGATGGCTCAGTCCCAGCAGACAGCTTCAGGCAGTGTAGCGCAGCCAGCAGCTCCAGCCATGACTCAGGCCAGTGGCAGAGGCAGAGGGAGAGGGGCAGCCTCTTCTTCAGCGGGTTTCAGAGGTGAAGGTCCATCAGCTCCGGCACGGATCTTCACAATGACACAGCAAGAGGCAGATGCATCTAACACCGTGGTGGCAGGTAACTTAATTATTGGTTGTTCAGATGTATATGCCTTGATGGACCCTGGTGCATCTCATTCATTTGTTGCTCCGAGAGCCGTCCAGAGGTTGGGGTTGATGATCTCTGAGTTAGAGTGTCCTCTCTGGGTCAGTGGACCCAAGTGTGATCCATCAGTGGCAGAGTCAGTCTGTCAGTGTAGTCCAGTTTTTGTTGAGGGGAGATGCATGTCCGCCGACCTTGTGGTTCTAGATTTGACAGACTTTGACGTCATTCTAGGGATGGACTGGTTATCTACCCATGGTGCTACCTTGGACTGCAGGGACAAGGTAGTCAGGTTCAGAGGTCAGGATGGATCAGAGGTTGTCTTCAGAGGAGACAGGAGGGGTACACCTAGAGGTATGATCTCAGCTCTTCAGGCTCGTAGGTTGCTTAGGAGGGGATGTCAGGGGTATTTGGCTCATGTGAGAGAGCTAAATAGTCAGGTTAGAGAGCCCGCCTCGGTGCCAGTGGTTAGAGAGTTCTTAGATGTGTTCCCGGACGAGCTGCCAGGGTTACCACCTGCTAGGGAGATAGAGTTCGAGATTGAGTTAATGCCTGGTACCAGACCGATCTCTATCCCTCCCTACAGGATGGCACCAGCTGAATTGAAAGAGTTGAAGGAGCAGTTGCAGGAGCTGGTAGACAAGGGCTTCATCCGACCAAGTACCTCACCCTGGGGTGCTCCAGTTCTGTTTGTGAGGAAGAAGGATGGATCCCTTAGGCTTTGTATCGACTACAGGCAGTTGAACAAAGTCACTACCAAGAACAAGTACCCATTGCCAAGGATCGACGATCTATTCGACCAGCTAGCAGGAGCGGGTTGTTTCTCCAAAATAGATCTGAGATCGGGGTACCATCAGTTGAGGATCAGGGAAGAGGACGTACCAAAGACAGCTTTCAGAACCAGATATGGGCATTTTGAGTTCCTTGTGATGCCGTTCGGGTTAACTAACGCCCCTGCAGCATTCATGGATCTCATGAACAGAGTGTTTAGCCAGTACCTGGACCACTTCGTTATTGTCTTCATAGATGATATCTTAGTGTATTCCAGGAATGCAGAGGAGCATGCCCATCATCTGAGGTTGGTTCTACAGACCTTGAGGGAACATGGCTTGTATGCCAAGTTCTCCAAGTGTGAGTTCTGGCTAAGGAGCATTTCATTCTTGGGGCATGTGGTGTCAGAAAATGGAATAGAGGTAGACCCCAAGAAGACAGAAACTGTGGCTAACTGGCCTAGACCCACTTCAGTGACAGAGATCAGAAGTTTCTTGGGTTTGGCAGGTTACTACAGGAGGTTCGTTCAGGACTTCTCAAAAATAGCAGCTCCTCTGACCAGACTGACCAGGAAGAATCAGAAATTTCTGTGGACCGACCAGTGCGAGGAGAGTTTTGAAGAGCTCAAGAAAAGGTTGACTTCAGCACCAGTTTTAGCTCTGCCATCTAGTGGTGAGGACTTTACGGTCTTTTGTGATGCGTCCCGTGTGGGACTGGGTTGTGTGCTTATGCAGAATGAGAGGGTGATTGCTTATGCTTCTAGGCAGCTGAAGAAGCACGAGTTGAATTACCCCACACATGACCTTGAGATGGCAGCAGTAATCTTTGCACTCAAGATGTGGAGGCACTACCTCTATGGGGTAAAATGTGAGATCTTCACAGATCATAAAAGCCTGCAGTACATCTTGAGTCAGAGGGATTTGAATTTGAGACAGAGGAGATGGGTAGAGCTGCTGAGTGACTATGATTGCAAGATTCAGTATCATCCGGGTAAGGCGAATGTCGTGGCAGACGCCCTAAGCCGGAAGTCACTAGGCAGTCTATCCCACATCACGGCAGAGAGGAGACCAGTGGTGAAGGAGTTTTACAAGCTCATTGAGGAAGGTCTACAGTTGGAGTTGTCTGGTACAGGTGCCTTGGTTGCTCAGATGAAAGTGACACCCGTGTTTCTGGAGCAGGTGGCTCAGAAACAGCATGAGGACCCAGAGTTAGTGAAGATTGCCAGGACTGTTCAGTCAGGCAAGGACAGTGAGTTCAGATTCGACAATAAGGGGATCCTCCGCTATGGGAGTCGATTATGTGTACCAGATGACATTGGGCTAAAAGGAGACATTATGAGAGAGGCTCATAATGCAAGATACAGCATTCACCCCGGAGCCACCAAGATGTATCAAGATCTGAAGAAAGTTTATTGGTGGCCAGCTATGAAGAGAGAAGTGGCACAGTTTGTGTCAGCCTGCGAAGTATGTCAGAGGGTGAAGCTGGAACATCAGAAGCCGGCCGGAATGCTTAACCCGCTACCCATTCCAGAGTGGAAATGGGAGAATATAGCTATGGATTTCGTAGTGGGGTTACCGGCGACGTCCAACAGATTGGACTCCATATGGGTGATTGTGGACAGACTCACCAAATCTGCTCACTTCATCCCTGTCAGGAGTGGCTATTCTGTGGACAAGTTGGCGCAGGTGTACGTTGATGAGATAGTCAGACTGCATGGGGTTCCTGTTTCGATAGTGTCAGATAGAGGGCCCCAGTTCACCTCCAGGTTTTGGCGGAGTCTGCAGAATGCCATGGGTACTAGGTTGGATTTCAGTACTGCCTTCCACCCCCAGACTGATGGACAGTCAGAGAGGACCATCCAGACCATAGAAGATATGCTGAGAATGTGTGTACTGGACTTTGGCGGTTCTTGGAGGCAGCATCTACCTTTGGTGGAGTTTGCCTACAATAACAGCCATCATGCTAGTATCGGGATGGCTCCATATGAAGCTTTATATGGAAGGAAGTGCAGATCACCTGTTTGCTGGGAAGAGGTAGGAGAGAGGTCCCTAGCAGGACCCGAGCTAGTAGAGATCACCAGCAGGGTGGTGCCCATGATCAGAGAGAGAATCAAAACGGCTACAAGCAGACAGAAGAGTTATGCAGACATCCGCAGAAGGCTAGTAGAGTTTCAGGAGGGGGATCTGGTGTTGCTTAAGGTGTCTCCAATGAAAGGAGTGGTTCGGTTCGGGAAGAAAGGTAAGCTGGCTCCGCGGTACATCGGACCCTTTGAAGTCTTGCAAAAGATTGGGAATGTATCGTACAAGCTGGATTTACCTGCTTCAATGGAGAGAATCCATCCGGTTTTCCATGTTTCTATGTTGAGAAAATTCGTGTCAGATCCGGGCAAGGTTCTTAGTGAACCTGATGTGGAGATCCAAGAGGATCTCACCTATGTTGAGCAGCCAGTACGGATCCTTGACACCCAGATCAGAAAGCTAAGGAACAAGGAAATCCCGATGGTGAAAGTCCTGTGGAACCACCACAATATAGAGGAATGCACTTGGGAGACACGGGAGTCCATGCTCCAACAGTATCCCCATCTCTTTTAAGGTTAGATCTTTATGTGTTTATGTATGTATGTTATGTTGTATGCCTTGCATGTGCTAGTTGAGGAACATTCGGGGACGAATGTTCTTAAGGGGGGGAGAATGTAATACCCGGCTAGACTCCGGTATCGGAATTCCTACCGTCCGGTGGAATTTGGGTGTCGGATACCTCTAGAAGGGTAAAAGCATGTTTTATAAAAATGTTTTAAGGTGTTTTATGATTTTAAGTATGAAATTAAATGAGTTTTTATAAGAAAAGTCCTTGGAGGAAAACTCAGGTTCGGCCGCCGAAACTCACTTTCGGCCGCCGAACATGCATGGACTTTGGGAGGCACGTTAGGCCCCCGAAAGTCTAAGTGAGGGAAATGCAGGTTCGGCCGCCGAACCTTATGTTCGGCCGCCGAACATTGCATGGATGCGGAGGCACATTCGGCCCCCGAACGTGGCCTGGCCAGCCACTATAAAAGGGTCCCCTTGGTCCGCACGGGCGAGCTTTTTCTCTCCCATTGTCGGCCAAGGTGAGTCTCCACCGTTCCTCCCTCGATCTTGAGTGTTTCCTCTAGATCTTTCATGGTTTTAACAAGTTTATAACTTTGTTTTGAAGATTAGTGAGCTTTGAGCAAGTTTTGAGTGTTTGGAGGTTCAAAGAGCTTAATCTCTCCATCTCCAAGCTTGGATCGCTTTCCTCTCGTTTCTTCAAGAGGTAAGGGTCGATCTTGAACCCTTTTTATGTTTTAAACGAGTTTTAAGTAAGATCTATGGGTAGAATGCATGTTAGGGTTTATGTTGAACCTATGGGTTTTTGATGACTTTATGAACAATGTAGCTTGATTGTGTGTGAATGAAGTGTTGTAGATGGGGTATATGCATGTTTGAGACCCCTAGGAACTTGTATGCATGTTTTAGTTGAGATTTATGCATGATTTGAGGTTTTGGGAGGCAAGAGGTTCATGTGAACCAAGTTTCTGCCCTTCTGGCAGAAACCAGGTTCGGCCGCCGAAGGGAGTTTCGGCCGCCGAACCCCCTTGTGGAGGCAGCATTCGGCTGCCGAAGCTTGCCCCCGAAAGAAGACTTTCGGATCTGTCTGGGAGGTTCGGCCGCCGAAGGTGCCGCCGAACCTGCCTGACTTTCGGCTCTGGAGGGACTTTCGGCCGCCGAACCTGCCGCCGAAAGTGCCCTGTTCAGCCACTTCTTGCATGTTTTTATGTGATGTTTTCAGGATGTTTTAGGGGGTTTTTGGGGGATATATTAGAGTCATGTTTATATATGTTTGGTCCCTCATTTGAGTCCACCTGTGTAGGTTCGGACCTGAGGAACCGAGGACCCCAGCAGTGAGTTCAGCTGCTTCGGTGTTGTCAGAGTCTGCCAGAGGTGAGTGGAACTAAAACTTAATCTTTTAAATTAAATGCTTTATCATGTTTCATGCATCATGATTATGCAATAGGATGATTGCATTAGTTTTCACGAATATGTCGCATTGCATAAATTGTTGTTGTTGTGGGTGAATGTTGGATGACCCAATTAGTCCAAGACAGGAAGTCCAGGCCCCATGCTACAGGCTTGGCACAGAGTAAGCAAGTCCAGGCCCCAGTCTACAGGCCTGGCACAGAGTAAGGAAAGACCAGGATTTCATCCTATGGTCTAGCACGGTTATGGGACTTGAAGACCAGGAGCCAGAGGAGGCCCTGGAAAATGGTAAGTGATGTATGTTCTGACAGGAAGACCAGGCCCCATTCTACAGGCCTGGCACAGAGTTAACTTGGACTAATTGGTGACGAGTTCACCCAACCCTTATGTGAATTGTTTGTGTTATGATGCATCCCATTTGAGCATAGTGTTAAATGTGTTTTATTAGCTCTACTCACTGGGCTTCTAGCTCACCCCTCTCCCTTTCCCCCAGGCTTACAGGTACAGGATATAGTGCGGGAGTTCGGATAGAGTGAAGGAGTTATGTTTATGTAATAGATAGAATTGGACATGATCAAATTGTAATGTAAAAGTACAGTATAGTTATGTAATGAGTTTTATGGATGTTAGTATGTGCTTGACCATAGATTGTTGTATCCCTTTTATGCATGATCTTAGAGAATTTGTGGATGTTTATGTAAACCAACTCAACAGATGTATGTTACCCATTGAGGGCACAGATGAGATCCCACAGAGGGATCAAAGTTATGTTTTTGTTTATGCACAGGTTGAGTTTGGTTAATGAGTATGCAAAGGAAAGTTTTAATTTTTATGCTTATTGTTGATCATGTATGGGATTATACAGGTTTACAGGTCTTATGTCAGGCTTGCTACGGGTCCCGGCGGCCTTAAGTCGACCCGGATCCTAGCGCCGGTAGCGGTCCGATTTTCGGGTCGTTACATAATTACATTACATTCTTATCATTTGTCATGTCCACATACTCTAGCTATTACATACATATGACTTTTCTCTTCTTTTCTTCTCTATCACTCCCGTACCTGCAAACCTGGGGTTAGGGGAGAGGGGTGAGCTAAAAGCCCAGTGAGCAGAAACTAAAAACATTATATTAAAGTTCATGCTTTCATGAAATGCATCATATCACAGACAATCCACATCAAGGGTGAACCTGTCACCAATTAGTCCCAACATAGTCTCATGCCAGGCCGTAGCATGGGGTCCTGGTCTCCCTGTCATAACATACATAAAGTCTCGTGCCAGGCCGTAGCATGGGGTCCTGGTCTTCCTGTCATCTCATATATAAAGCCTCGTGCCAGGCCGTAGCATGGGGTCCTGGTCTTCCTGTTATAACATATATAAAGTCTCGTGCCAGGCCGTAGCATGGGGTCCTGGTCTTCCTGTCATAACATATATAAAGTCTCGTGCCAGGCCGTAGCATGGGGTCCTGGTCTTCCTGTCATAACATATATAAAGTCTCGTGGACTAATTGGATCATACAGCATTCACCCACAACCACAAAATGAAATGCAATGCGACATATTCGTGAACTAATGCAATCAGCCTATTACATGTCATCATGATGCATGAAACATGCTCAAAACATTTAATTGCTTGATTTAAAACATTAAACTTGTTTCCACTCACCTCTGGTTAGCTCTGACCAGACACTGAAGCAGCTCACTCACTGCTGGGGTCCTCGGTTCCTCGGGTCCGGACCTACACAGGTGGACTCCAATGAGGGACCAAACATATATAAACACAACTCTAATACATCCCCCAAAAACCCCCCTAAAACATCATGAAAACATCACAGAAAATATGCATGAAACGGCTGAACAGGGCACCTTCGGCGGCACCTTCGGCGGCCGAAAGTCCTGGACAGAGACGAAACTCAGCTAGGTTCGGCGGCACCTTCGGCGGCCGAAAGTGCCAGACAGAGACGAAAGTCTCTTTTCGGGGGCACCTTCGGCAGCCGAAAGCTGCCTTCACAAGAGGGGTTTGGCGGCCGAAACTCCCTTCGGCTGCCGAACCTGGTTTCTGCCAAACGGCAGAAACTTGGTTCAAATGAACCTCCTGCCTCCCAAAACCATAGATCATGCATATTTCTCAACCAAAACACACATACAAGTTCCTAGGGGTCTCAAACATGCATATACCCCATCTACAACACTTCATTCACACACAATCAAGCTACATTGCTCAAACATCATCAAAACCCCATAGACTCAACATATGTCCTAACATGCATTTCTACCCATAGATCTTACTTAAAACTTGTTTAAAACATAAAAAGGGTTCAAGATCGACCCTTACCTCTTGAAGAAACGAGAGGAAAGCGATCCTAGCTTGGAGATGGAGAGATTAAGCTCTTTGAACCTCCAAGCACTCAAAACTGGCTCAAAGTTCACAAATCTTCAAAACAAAGTTATAAACTTGTTAAAACTATGAAAGATCTAGAGGAAACACTCAAGATCGAGGGAGGAACGGTGGAGACTCACCTTGGCCGACAATGGGAGAGAAAAAGCTCGCCCGTGCGGACCAAGGGGACCCTTTTATAGTGGCTGGCCAGGCCACGTTCGGGGGCCGAATGTGCCTCCGCATCCATGCAATGTTCGGCGGCCGAACATGAGGTTCGGCGGCCGAACCTGCACTTCCCTCACTTAGACTTTCGGGGGCCTAACGTGCCTCCCAAAGTCCATGCATGTTCGGCGGCCGAAAGTGAGTTTCGGCGGCCGAACCTGGGTTTTTTCCTTAAAGAATTTTCATGCAAAAACTTATTTAAGATCATACTTAAAACATTAAAATACATGAAAACATTTTATAAAAACATGCTTTTACCCTTCTAGAGGTTTCCGACACCCAAATTCCACCGGACGGTAGGAATTCCGATACCGGAGTCTAGCCGGGTATTACATTCTCCCCCCCTTAAGAACATTCGTCCCCGAATGTTCCTCAACTAGTACATGCATAGCGAAACAAACATAACATACACACATATAGCACATGGAACACATCTCAACTAACCTTAGAAGAGGTGGGGGTACTGCTGGAGCATGGACTCCCGGGTCTCCCAAGTGCATTCTTCCAAATTGTGGTGGTTCCAAAGGACTTTCACCATCGGGATTTCCTTGTTCCTCAACTTTCTGATCTGAGTGTCAAGAATCCGCACTGGCTGTTCAACATAAGTGAGATCCTCTTGGATCTCCACATCAGGCTCGCTAAGAACCTTGCCCGGATCTGACACGAACTTCCTCAACATGGAAACATGGAAAACCGGATGGATTCTTTCCATAGAAGCAGGCAAGTCCAGCTTGTATGATACATTCCCAATCCTTTGCAGGACTTCAAAGGGTCCAATGTACCGCGGAGCTAGCTTACCCTTTTTACCAAATCGAACCACCCCTTTCATCGGAGACACCTTGAGCAATACTAGATCCCCCTCCTGAAACTCTACCTGTTTCCTGCGGATGTCTGCATAACTTTTCTGCCTGCTGGTGGCAGTCTCTATCCTTTCTCTGATAATGGGCACCACCCTGCTGGTGATCTCAACAAGCTCAGGCCCTGCTAAGGACCTCTCTCCTACCTCTTCCCAACAAACGGGTGACCTGCACTTCCTCCCATATAAAGCTTCATAGGGAGCCATCCCTATGCTAGCATGATAGCTGTTATTGTAGGCAAACTCCACCAAAGGTAGATGTTGCTTCCAAGAACCGCCAAAATCTAGCACACACATTCTGAGCATATCTTCTATGGTCTGGATGGTCCTCTCTGACTGTCCATCAGTCTGGGGGTGGAAGGCAGTACTGAAATCTAACCTGGTACCCATAGCACTCTGCAGACTCCGCCAAAACCTGGAGGTGAACTGGGGCCCTCTATCTGACACTATAGATACCGGGACCCCATGTAGTCTGACGACTTCATCCACATAAACCTGCGCTAACTTATCCACAGAGTAGTTGCTCCTAACTGGAATGAAGTGAGCAGATTTGGTGAGTCTGTCCACAATCACCCATATGGAGTCTAGTCTGTTGGATGTTGCCGGTAACCCCACTACAAAGTCCATAGCTATGTTCTCCCATTTCCATTCTGGAATAGGTAGCGGGTTAAGCATTCCAGCCGGCTTCTGATGTTCCAGCTTCACCCTCTGACATATTTCGCAGGCTGACACGAATTGTGCCACTTCCCTCTTCATAGCTGGCCACCAATACACCCTCTTCAGATCTTGATACATCTTGGTGGCTCCAGGGTGAATGCTGTATCTTGCATTATGAGCCTCTCTCATAATGTCTCCTTTAAGCCCGATGTCATCTGGTACACATAGTCTGTTCCCATAGCGGAGGATCCCCTTATCATCAAATCTGAACTCACTATCTTTGCCTGACTGAACAGTCCTGGCAATCTTCACTAACTCTGGGTCCTCGTGCTGTTTCTGAGCCACCTGCTCCAGAAACACGGGGGTTACTTTCATCTGTGCAATCAAAGCACCTGTACCAGACAACTCCATCTGTAGACCCTCCTCAATGAGCTTATAAAATTCTTTCACCACCGGTCTCCTCTCTGCCGTGATGTGGGATAGACTGCCAAGTGATTTCCGGCTTAAGGCATCAGCTACTACATTAGCCTTACCCGGATGGTACTGTATCTTACAATCATAGTCACTGAGCAGTTCTACCCATCTCCTCTGCCTCAAGTTCAAATCTCTCTGACTCAAGATGTGCTGCAGGCTCTTATGATCTGTGAAGATCTCACATTTTACCCCATAGAGGTAATGCCTCCACATCTTGAGGGCAAAGATAACTGCTGCCATCTCCAGATCGTGTGTGGGGTAATTCATCTCATGCCTCTTTAGCTGTCTAGAAGCATAAGCGATCACCCTACCATTCTGCATCAACACACAACCCAAGCCTACTCTGGATGCATCACAGAATACTGTGAAGTCCTCATTGCTGGTTGGCAGAGCTAACACTGGTGCTGAAGTCAACCTCTTCTTGAGCTCCTCAAAGCTTTCTTCACATCGATCGGTCCAATCGAACCTCTGATTCTTTCTGGTCAATCTGGTTAAAGGAGCTGCAATCTTGGAGAAGTCCTGTACGAACCTCCTGTAATAACCAGCCAAACCCAAGAAACTTCTGATCTCTGTCACTGAGGTGGGTCTGGGCCAGTTAGTCACAGCCTCTACTTTCTTGGGGTCTACCTCTATTCCATTCTCTGACACTATATGCCCCAAGAATGATATGCTCCTTAACCAGAACTCACACTTGGAGAACTTGGCATATAAGCCATGTTCCCTCAAGGTCTGCAAAACTATCCTCAGATGATGGGCATGCTCCTCTGCATTCCTGGAATACACTAGGATATCATCTATGAAGACAATAACGAAGTGATCCAGGTATGGTCTGAATATTCTGTTCATGAGGTCCATGAATGCTGCAGGGGCGTTGGTTAACCCAAACGGCATTACAAGGAACTCATAGTGCCCATATCTGGTCCTGAAGGCCGTCTTTGGCACGTCCTCCTCTCTGATTCTCAACTGATGGTACCCGGATCTCAGATCTATTTTGGAGAAACAACCCGCTCCTGCTAGCTGGTCGAATAGATCGTCGATCCTTGGCAATGGGTACTTATTCTTGATGGTGACTTTGTTCAACTGCCTGTAGTCGATACAAAGCCTGAGGGATCCATCCTTTTTCTTCACAAAGAGTACTGGAGCACCCCAAGGTGAGGTACTCGGTCGGATGAAACCCTTGTCTACCAGTTCCTGCAACTGTTCTTTTAACTCTTTCATCTCGGCTGGTGCCATCCTGTAGGGAGGGATAGAGATCGGTCTGGTACCAGGCATTAACTCAATTTCGAACTCTATCTCCCTAGCAGGTGGTAACCCTGGCAGCTCGTCTGGGAAAACATCTAAGAACTCACTCACCACAGGCACTGAGGCGGGCTCTCTAACATGACTATCCAACTCCCTCACATGAGCTAGAAACCCCTGACATCCCCTCCTAAGCAACCTACGAGCCTGAAGAGCTGAAATTAGACCTCTAGGTGTACCCCTATTGTCTCCTCTGAAGACGACCTCTGACCCATCCTGACATCTGAACTTAACTACTTTGTCCCTGCAGTCCAAGGTAGCACCATGGGTAGATAGCCAATCCATCCCTAGAATGACGTCAAAGTCTGTCAAATCTAGAACCACAAGGTCGGCGGACAAGCATCTTCCCTCTATAAAAACTGGACTACACTGGCAGACTGACTCTGCAACTGACGGGTCACACTTGGGTCCACTGACCCATAGGGGACACTCTAACTCAGAGACCATCAATCCTAACCTCTGAACGGCTCTCGGTGCAATAAAAGAGTGAGATGCACCCGGGTCCATTAATGCATGCACATCAGAACACCCAATGATGAGTTTACCTGACACCACGGTGTTGGATGTGTTAGCCTCCTGCTGCGTCATGGTGAAGATCCTGGCTGGAGCTGACGGACCCTCACCTCTGAACCCTGCTGAAGAAGAGGCTGACCCTCTCCCTCTGCCTCTGCCACTGGCCTGTGTAGCAGCTGGAGCTACTGGCTGTGCCACACTTCCTGAAGCTGTCTGTGCCATAGGAACTGCTTTAGGACATTGCCATGACATATGCCCCTCTTGCCCACATCTGTAGCAGGTCGTCGTCCCATACCGGCATAAACCCCTGTGTGGCCTACCACACTTCGCACAAGCTGCATTATCTGCCCCAGAACTAGAACCACTGCCAAACCCCAGACTAGACTTGACCTTGTTCCAGAACTTATTCTTCTTACCCTTGGGCTTACCCCATCTCTTACTGCCTGAAGCTGCTGCACTCAAGGTAGAGGGATCTAACCTTCCCCCTCCCGGAGTTTTAGAACCAGAAGCTTGTGCCACTGTCTGTTTGACTGTCCCCTGAACGATAGCACTAGCCTCCATTCTCCTAGCCATGTCTACTATGGCGTGAAAACTCTCTCTATCTGCTGACTGTACCAAGGAGGAATACCTGGGATGGAGCTTCATGATATACCTCCTCGACTTCTTCTGGTCTGTGCTAAGGTCTTGCCCAGCAAAAGGCAGCAACTCCATAAACCTGTCAGTATACTCGTCTACACTCATGTCATCGGTTTGCCTCAACTGCTCGAATTCTATCATCTTCAATTCCCTTGAACTATCAGGGAAAGCCCATCCTGCAAATTCATTAGCGAACTCCTCCCATGATAGGCTATCCACCCTCGGCTTCACATAGTTTTTGAACCACTCACGGGCCTTTTTGCATTTCAAGGTGAAACCAGCCATCTGAATGGCTCTACTATCATCAGCTCCAATCTCCTCTGTGATCATCTTGACCTTCTCCAAATATACGAACGGGTCATCGCCTGACTCAAACTGGGGAGCACCCAACTTCATGTAATCTGTCATTTTAGCCTTACTTCCCCCAGATGAGCTAGGCTGAGGTATATGAGTATCTGGGACTGTAGGTGCTGGTGGTGGAGGAGGTACAGCATCCCCTGAGGTAGGGTTTGCTGGATTTGGATGATATGGTGGAGGTGGGTACATTGGGTACTGTGGATATGGAGGGTAGTATGGTGGGTATGGCATCTGTGTGGAGTAAGGGTTAAAACTAGGGTAATCCGATGTACCTCCCATCGAATACCCGGGATTTTGGGTGTAGGGCGGATAGTGAGGTGGCTGAACAAATCCCGAGGCCTGAGTGCCTCCTTGGGATTCTCCCATACCCTCTTCTGACATACTGACGCCCAAACTGCCATCCCTCCTTTGATCAACATCCATCTGATCCCCCATATCCTCTGACATACCTCCCTGCACTGTTCCTCTGACTGATCTGCTTCTTCCCAGATCTAAAGACCTTCTAGGGTCTCTCACTGCTCGGTCCCTGTTGGACCTACTTGACATTGCCCTAGGCAATGTTGAAGGACGGGCACCAATGCCCTCGTCCTGAGGTGGTATTCCAGTCAATCGTGCAGATCGACGGGTTCCTCTCATCCTGTTTTCTGAGAAACAGTAAACATCACATAAACATTAGCATTAAATGGTTCATGTCGGCAAGCATGAACCTCACAGCTACATTACACACATAGCATATCATCTTGGTATATCATACAATCATAGCAAGACAGGACTCTACATCCTATCCTAGTGGACATGATTTTTGCCTATTGTGCTTGACCTTCTATAACATCTATGAGCCCGACACTCTAGGTCCGACCATATGAACCTAGGGCTCTGATACCACTCTGTAGAAGTTAAGTCAAGAGTGGTATCAATATATAAAAGCTCTCTTGTACAAATTTTTTGATATATAAAAAGTAGTTTTGCTCGGTCTCCCACGAACCGTTGTGAAACCGTCATTTTAAATTTATTTTTATAATAGTGTATTGGTCTTAGAGTTTTCAATATTGATAACAAATCACTATTAATAAAATTTGAATAGTTGATGAAGATTGCTTAATTAATCAAAGAAGCCTTATTAGAGTAGGTATAAAAAGAGGAATGTGTAGAAATATCAATACTTAGCAATAATTTGAGAGATTAGATGGGTTGTGAAGCAACGATTAATTGATAACAAGTTGGGAGAGGAGGCCAGAATAATTGAAATCAATTATGAGTGTGTGTGTGGATGGATCAGCAGAATGATGAGTGATATGCTTGTGCAACATCACCATCACTCATAATTATTATTATTATTATTATTATTGTGGCCTCTTCCTTTCCACCATCACATACATATCATGGCGTATACGAAATATTCTTATCTTCATACTTTTCTGTGTTAATTTCTGAACATAAAGAAATTATACAATACAATCGTTCTTATATAATAATATACACAAAATATTATTTATTTAATTTTAAAAAAATAACTTAAAATTCTCATGATTTTGATAATAGTATTAGTATCTCTCAACTAAATCAAAACATGTATAAATATTATTTATGTAATGCACTCACAGATATAGTCTAGTAATAAGTATATCTGAATAAATTTAAGAAGTCTCAAATTCTATTTTTTAATCTCCATTACCTATTTAAAAAAAAAAAATATATTATAATCTCGTAACTACCTCTACTAATATATCACTAGTAAAATGAATAATTAAGAGAGACAAAAGAAAAATATAAGACACGTTTTAGGAAATTATATAAATAGTTATCCTGTTTATTAGGGATTATGGTAAATTTAGAAAAATTAATTAATATTTTTTAATCTTCTCAAGCAATTTCAGACAGAAATAACTTTAAAAGTAATAAATAAAATTGGACGATGAGAGGAATTTTAATATAATAATTTCAGTTAATTATTCTAATCAACATAATGTATATATATATATATAAATTAGTTACTTCACTCAGCTTCATCTGATCAATATTCCATGTTTGAAAATAAAAAAAATTTTATATAGACTTTAATTTAGTTTTGTTGATTTTTTTGGTAAAATTAAAAGAAAATTAATTTTTTAATTTATAGAAAAATACATTTCAAAATAAATAGAAATTATACATGATTATACAAAATTTTATTTCAAAAAGCAGAATTGGGTTCACAAATTTATTATTTTAAATTAATTTTGATCATATTTAAATTTGCTAGTATAGTATATTATGTATCATTATTTTTACTATATAAGTAATTTAATTAATTTGAATTAAATTTTAGTTAAGACTTTAAATTTTTAATTATTTAAAATTTTTATTTTATTACAAAAAAATTAAATATTTTAATTATATAATTTAAAATTTTTATGTAATTAAGAGTTTAAAATTAAAATTTAATTTTAATTAATCAAATTATTTATGCAATAAAAATAATAATATATAGTAAGATAATTTAAATTTAATTAAAATTAATTTAAAATGTTGATATAAGTACAATACATTTTAAAATTAAAATTTTAGATTTTATAGTATAATTAAAATTTTTTTAACCAATAAACCTTTTTAAAATTCGCTTATTGGGTTCTGTTTTAGCCCACATGTTAATTTAGTCAATGGGCCATTCGGCTACTGGGCTAATGATAACTACTATTATTATTAGTGGCTTTTTTCATGACATCCACTAAGGATTATTTGAATTTGATCAACCATAATTATTAATCTATACTCTCTCAACTATTTATATTTAACTATATAATAATGACTTAAAAGAAATTATATACCCCTTCATAGTATAATTATTATCTATTTTATTTTTTTCACAAAAATTTAAAAAAATAATTTTTTATAAATTTTTTAATTATATTTATTTTAAAAATATTAAATTTTATTAAATATTAAAAATATTTTAAATAAAAATAAATTAAATTCAGTTATAATAGTTAATTAATATGTTATTATAATAAAAAAAAGAATTGAAACAATTAAAAAAAATTAAAAAATTATGAAATAAAAGAAATATAATAAGGAGGGAGAAAATGAAGGAATTACTAAAATAATCTTGGTTAAATTTAATAATTATGAATTTTTTATTTTAATTAAATAAAAATAATATAAAAATTTATTATTCTTGATATTCTTTAATTTAATTAATTGATTAGATTGATTTTCTACTTAAATAAAATTCTATTTTACTAGTACATTTTAACTTTACAATTTACTTTAACTTTGAAATTTTGTCTTATTTATAATTAAATTATTCTTAATTCAGCTTGTTATTAGAATTCAAAATAAAATTTCATGAAAAATAACAAAAATACATTTATTAAAAAAAAGAAATTTACTTTTTAAAAACTTAGTTAATTTCTATGTATTAAGAGAATTTAAATTGATTTATAGAAAATAATATTAGAAAAATCACAACTTTGCCTTTCCTTAAATTTAATAATTTTAAAATCATAAATTTATAACTTTTCATAAATTTTATGTTTTAAAAAATTGACAAATATGAACTCACAGAGTTTTAGTTTAATGATAAACATACCTGAATAAATATAAGAGATCTCAGATTCTACTCTTATAATTCTCAATTTCATTTCAAAGAAAAAAAAGAATTGATAAATATATAAATTCATGACTTTTATGTATATATATATTCAAAATAGTTATGTTATAATATCTATATAAAATTAATTACCCACATATAAGGGCAATTCAATAAAATTTAAACAACTATGAAAAATACATTTAAAAGAAAAAAATGAACTAAAAATACTACTTAGTAGTTTTTTTTTAAAAAAAAATATTTAAGAGTTAATCATAAAAAAATTATGTATTTTTATTTTATTATAATTATACTATATATTTTACCAATTAAATTTTAATTTTTTAAAATTTTTATAAATATATTTAACTGTTATTTATGCCGATAAAAAGTAATGAAATTATCACGTATCAATATAATGTCGTCATCATACCGCTTTAACAAAAAAAAATCTTGTGTTTACTTTTATTGTTATTTTTTTATATTATTATTATTATTTATTTTTATTAATAATTTTATAATAATAATTTATTTTAATCATATTTTGACTAAAATCGATATCCACTGATTTCCTTTAAATCCATTGAATATGATTACTATTTTGTATTACTTTTTAAAATATTTGTTAAGAAAATAATTTTATTAAATATATTAATTATAAAATATTAAAAATTAATTTAAAATAATATTTAAAACAATTCAATTTAAAAATATTAAAAATAATAAAATAATTTTTTTAAATTATTCTTTTAACTATCGATTATAAAATTGATAACTTTTTTAACATTATACTAATATTTAGAGTGAATTTAAAAAAATTAATAATATACTGATTAAATTAGAATTTGATTTTTTAACTTGGTTTGATTAAGTAACTAAAAAACATTAATTTATTTAGGATCATAAATTTGAATCTCCACCACCTCATCTCCTAAAAAAATTAATAAAATAGATAATTATAAAAAAAAAATTATATACTTTTAGTTTTATTACAATTCTATTATAAACTTTTAAATTATTATCAATTTGACTCTAAATTTTTCTAATATAGCGTGCTAACATAGTAATAATGTATTGAGTGACATGATAATTCTAGTTCTGATACAATTCTAATTTTGGTATTACTCTAGTTAAAAATTAAATTTGAAATCAAATTTTAAGTTTTTTGAATTTTAGAAATCATATTTAAAACTAAATTTCGATACGATTCTAAGCAATTTCAGTATAATTCTGATACTAACATTTAAACAAGGGTAATTTACGATTTAATCTTTGGGTATTACCATTATTAACAAGTCAGTCCCTATATTTTTAGAAACCTATTAAAACGTCCTTATGTTTTATTTCCGTCAATGAAATAGTCCTTCCGTCCTATTTTCCATTAAAATTAGATAAAGGAGGAGAGAGAAAATTTTTAAAATCCAATTTTACCCTCAAATAAAATCATTTATTTAGTCCTTGTATATTACAATTATTAACAAGTTAGTCCTTACATTTTTAAAAATCTATTAAAATATTTTTATCTTTTTACATATCTATTAAAACGTCCTTATCATTTTTTTATGTCAACCAAATAGTCCCTATCTTTTCTCAGATCTATTAAAACGTCCTTATCGTTTCTTTTTGTCAACGAAATAGTCCCTGTCTTTTCTTTCGTCCTCCTCCTCCGAAAAAGAAGAAGAAGAAAAAGAAGAAGAAGAAGAAGAGAAAGAAGAAGAAGAAGAAGAAGAAGGAGAAGAAGAAGAAGAAGGAGGAGGAGGAGAAGGAGAAGAAGAAGAAGAAGAAGAAGAAGAAGAAGAAGAAGAAGAAGAAGAAGAAGAGAAAGAAGAAAAAGAAGAAGAAGAAGAAGAAGAAGAAGAAGAGAAAGAAGAAAAAGAAGAAGAAGAAGAATGAGAAGAAGAAGAAGAAGAGAAAGAAGAAAAAGAAGCAAAAGAAGAAGAAGGAGAAGAAGCAGAAGAAGAAGGAGAAGAAGCAGAAGAAGAAAGAGAAGAAGAAGAAGAAGCAGAAGAAGAAGGAGAAGAAGCAGAAGAAGAATTGATGAAGAAGAAAAGGAAGGAGGAGGAGAAGGAGAAAAATAATGGGGAGTAATATAGTCTTTTACTATATTTTTAACTGCAAAAATAGACAGAAGGACTATTTCGTTGACGGAGAGAAAACATAAGGACGTTTTAATAGGTTTCTAAAAATACAGGGATTGATTTGTTAATAATGGTAATACCCAGAGACTAAATCGTAAATTACCCTTTAAACAATAATAATATTGATATTAATATATATTATATACTCAATAAAAATATTATAGCATTTTATATTTAATTATTATAATTATATAATTTAATTAAAATGTATTTATATAATTAATATATAAAAATATATTATATTACTAATATATGATTCACTTATATAATTAAAAATTATAAAATAATTAATATATTTATGATTGAAATAATAAATACATACACATAAAAATAATCTATTTAAGTAGAATAAATTATAATTAAAAATTAAATTATTTAAAAATTATATTATTAAAAAATTTTAATAATTAATTAGAATATATAGTTATTTTATAATATTGTTAACACTATTAAGGGAGATATATTCAAATTATATGAATAATTTAAGTTATAAAAATAATTATATAATATTAAATATAAAAATAATCAGAAAAATATATATATAGACACAATAAATTAAATCAGAAAATATATATATATAGTTATTTTATAATCAAATAGGTATGAGTACAATTCATTTCAATTCAGAATCTCAATGGTAGCGCACAGCCCAAATGCATATATATACGTGTTGGTATTTTATTTGGCTCTCTCAACCCATTTACTACAATATTGATAAACCAATAAAAAGGACAAGAGGATTCGGAAAGAAAAAAAAAAATCAAGTTTCACATATTTTATTTAAAATTTTTTTATTTAGTTTTGTCATATGAAAAAATTATTATTTGATCTATCAATTTTAAAAAATATATTAAAATATTATGTGACTGATAATAAAGTTGAATTGTAAGTGGTCAATCTATAAAAAAAAATGAAAATGTTGGCACTAGAGTGAGCATTCGGTCCGAACTTAACAGAATAAACTGAAAATATAAAATTTGGTATTTATGAAAATCGAACTGATTTTGATTATAAATAAAATTGAATCGAATCAGTCTGATTCAGTTTGATGCGATTCGATTTGATTGGTTTGAATTTTTAATAATTTTTTTATTTTTTACATTTTATTTTTTATATTTTAAAATTTAATTGAAATATTTTAATTTTAATATAATCTAATATCTCTGTATTATTAAAAATAATATACTTTTATCGCTAATCGGTTCGATTCAATTTTTTTAATTTTTTCTGATTAAAATCGAATCAAATCAAAATAAATAAATAAAATAAATCAAATTTAATATATTTTTAATCATAAAGTAATTTATTATTTAGTATATTTTTAATTTTAAAATATTTTTAATGTAAAAAAAAATAATTAATAAATTTTTTTTAAGTAATTTTTTTCCCTCTTGATAGAAAAGTTAAAAAAAAAAAAAAAGCTTTGAGCTTATTAATTTTCCTTACCCAAAAGTTGCGGGTGGGGGAATAATGTGTCATATTCGTGTAGGGTTCTAAAACCGAGTAATTAGGCACTCAAAAGAGCTATCGTCTTATTTGTTGCTGTTTTTTTATTTCCTTACCGACGAAGGAGTCAGACGTCTCAGTACACAAAAAGAACCAACATAGGATCTTGGGTTGAATACTTCAAAAGTTGAATTAATAGTTGTTATTTCTGTCTTATGTTAGTGTCGCATATGGAACAAAAGTTTTCCCACCAACAATTAAAAAATAAATAATAAATTATTATTAAAAATAAAAAATTCAAGATATTAAAATTTTATTATTAATTTCATATTAATTTAAAATAAGGGTAATTTGGTTTCAAAGCTTTCTTTTCAAAATATTGAAATTTTATTAAAACTTTTTAAGATAATATCAGAATTTTCTAGTTAAATATTAGACCTTTTATAAGTGTTTTATGCTCAGATTTTCCTAACAAATTCAAGACCCTTCATTCAATTAAAGATAGTGGGAGGGATCAAAATATAAATTGAGACAGTGTCAAAGAATTAACAACGAAGAAATCATCAAACAAACTCTTTTTGAGTTTTAAATATATTACATCCTGAAAGTTGATGTTGCTAGATAAGTGGAATCAAGTTTCTTTACAATTAATCCTTTTTTTTCCGTCTCTCATTTCTACCTATCCAAACAGAGCGTTACTCTGTCCTAAAAAGCAAGCAAATAATTCGAAAGACTGTTGTATGAGTATGACTACTTGTGTCAAATGAGAATATAACATCACTTTTCCTCTTTTCCCACCTCCAGAAATTGAACACAATTTCCAGGATAAATCGGAAGATGAGATGCTTTACGCCGTATTTTTCACGGTTGCCGGTGATTCTTCTTTTTAATATATATATTCAAAGTAAATATTCTGTTAAAGATCTACATATGATGCTGGATAGATTTTCACATTATGAAGTTCGAGTAATTCAAACCGCAATCGAAACTCAATAGAAAAAGAAAAAAAATCGAAGTCCCCGTGAAGCTTTCTGCATGTGCAGAGACGTCTGCTGCACACTCCCAGGCAATGCCGGCTATCCCCTTTCACACTACAATTCCAATGCACAACCACAATCAGATTACCCACCTTGTTCATTTCTTTGTTAATAAGACAAGTAATTAATTTGAGGGAAGAAAAAAGAAAAAGAAAAAAAAACTGCTCAGTGTACATTTTCCAATACTTTTCATCAATCATTGAAGTAGTTATCGTACATTTTCCATGTGAAGTCCCACAAGTTCTTCTGCTACTTGCTTTACAAGTAGTTCCAGGATTTGTCCTGTAAATTCTATACAGATCTCTTCAAAGCTTGCTAACTTGAAAAAATTCTTCCCCAACCAATGTGATTCTTCAATGTCTTCCTCTGTTAACCTGTTCAGCTTTCTTACTACTTCTGTGTAATACTTGGCATCGTCACCAGGGCTCCATGAGCGAGAGGCTTGTGGAAAAGCGTAGTTCGGCTTCTGAGGACTTGTATAATCTGCTTAACAAAACAGCAGTCAATTTATTAGATTTCGTATTCAAACTTGCTGCTGGATGCTATTATTTTCAACGGATAATTGAGAGAAGGTTCAGTAAAAAGATAAGTAACGAGAAAACTAACCTGACAAATATGCTAAATCATGAAAAGAAAATTCGTCGAGATCAAGAACAGAAACTGGGCTTGAATCTTCTGAGCTACAATCAGATTGAGCGTCTTTAATTGCATGTTGATTCTTTATTTTCTTCATGAACTTCGATTCAACCAATACTTCTTTCTGATTCATGGGCTTCACTGGACTTTTTGCCTTGGAAATTCCATCTTTCTTACGAGGGGAAACAAAGCCTAGCGATTTTTCTTGAGCTCCTTTGCAACTACCAAGCCTGAAACTCTGTTTATTTTTAGAAATCTTCCTTGGCTCATCCTTTAAATTAGAAATGTTCAAGTTTTTTCGTTGATTCTTTTCGTTCTTCTTCATGCCTGCTTCTCTAGCTGGTATGTTATTGATCACCTTGTTCTTGCCTTTCTGATCTTCTTTCTTCTGCTGCTTAATCTCCTCATCAAGACCCACTTCAGATTTCCTCAGTTTGGATCCTGGTTTCTTAGTTTTCTCCATATTATCCAAGTAAAGAACAAAGAAATCATGCTGATTTTGTTGATTTAACAACGTAGGCACCTCACGAAAAGAGACAGAAGTCCTGACTCTGCGATGCTTGGCTTGTGCTAAATCAAACTCAAGCAAGTAATCCATAAAATTCACTGACCTACTCCGAGTGACAGAATCAGGCGTTCTCCCTTTTGGAACCCAGTTGGTATCCGGCAGAGAATCTAAGCCCATCAACTTTGCCACCACTCCCGGAGCAGCAGCAGCAGCAGTAGCAGTTTCACTTCCAAGCTTGACACTGACTTCATTCTTCTGATATGTACTTACAAGATCAAACTCAGCTGTATTGGGGGAGGCAATCTGATCAGCCGGGTGAGTCTGGAGGCTGCCTTTGCATAAAAGCAGGCGAGCAATGCCTGAAAAACACCCAGAACCAGAACCTGCTGAACTGCGAGAGTTGGTCATAATTTGGCTAAAACTCAGTGAGGGAAGAAGAGATATGGCGGACAAGGGTTAAAAATTGTGAAGGGAGATGAGAGAGGGAGAGGGCGGGCTTTGGATTTGATAATTTGAATATGGGGATTAAATTATTGGAGAGCATGAGGGGTCGGTAGATAGGAATGGAATTTTCTCCTGCGGTGGTTGGATTCACATTGAGAAAAAGATAAAAAGCCTTATAGCTAAGCACCTTTGATGGTGTGATGGAGTGTACTATAAAGAGCATTTGGACAAAAAGTTCCTTATCAATCAATCATCTTTCTTTTTCCTCTGATTTTTAGGTCATAGTGATCTTAATCGGAGGAATTGAAATTTTGAATTAGATGATGAGAAATCATACCATTTGTGTAATTTGGATTATTAAGTATGTAAATTTTATGCACTCATGCACTTATCCGATGGTGAGAATATTATGTTAAATTTTGAGAGCTCTGAAATCCAATCACTCTGATCAATTTGGAGAAATTTCCTAGAAATAGGTAGTTTATACTCTCGGTTCAGAAATTTTGTGCTGAAGAAAGGAGCATAGAGTACAGCCGTGTTTGTTGACTTTTCTCTCTGAGTTGTTTGACTTTAGTGAGGGCTGGACCACTGCTTGTTTTTGCAGGTAGATGATAGAGTCACCGACAAAGGAAATAGTGAAATGAATATTCATAGTTTCAGCTGTAATACTCGGCAATCCCACACGAATGCTTCAGCTTTTGAACCCATGACACGGTCGTTTGGTTGCGTCCTTTTCTCTGTGCAGACTATTTTTTAGGTATTTGAGAAAATTAATAAATAACTCATATTTGTAATCTGTTTTTTTTTTTTCTTTAAAGATAAAATTTCATTCATAAAATTGGGTTAGAAGGAGTTCAAAAGTCCTTAATCGTAATACAAATCCGGAGGCCTGAAGAACAACCATCGCTAGATTGACCTTGCAACACTATCGCCGTAGAACCAGAATACCACTCAGATTGCCACAAAGAGCCAATCACAGAGCCAACACAATGGAAAAAGAACGAGCAATAGAGCACAAAAGCTTATTAGTTGTACCATTTGTGAGCTGTTTGACCACAGCGTATTAATTTCATAATTTTTTTTTTAAAAAAAAAATCTTATGATTCATATTTGATATGAGTTACTCTTACTTGGGCCTTTTTAAAATAATTAAATAATTTTTTATTAAATCATGTATTGTTTCTAGAAATTTTTAATTTTAAAAAAATTAAATTTCATTTATTTCATCAAAAAATATTTTAAAAAAATATTTTTCTTATTTTCTAATATTTAAAATATAAAAATTAGTAAATAAAAATATTTTCTCTGATTAATGTGTTGTTTCACTTTCTTTTAAAATAGAAATTTTAATTTTAAAAAAATTATATTTCATTTACTTCATAGAAAATATTTTTTAAAAAATATATTTTTTTATTTTTTAATATTCAAAATATAAAAATTAATCAATAAAAAATCTTTTCTCTATGTGTCGTTTCACTTTTTTTTTTAAATAGAAATTTTAAATTTTAAAAAACAAATTAGATTTTATTTATTTTATAGAAAATATTTTTTTAAAAATATTTTTCTTATTTTTTAATATTTAAAATATAAAAATTAATTAATAAAAAATATTTTTCTGTGAAAATTAAGTCATTTTTAATTTTATCATCACATTTATATGTTAATTTGTTAATTTATTTTTTAAAATTAAAATTAAATAATAATAAATAATTTATTTTATTAAAATATTTTTTGTGAGAAATATTTTTAAATTTTAAATATAAAGTTATTTTTTTATAAATAAATGAATAATTAATAAAAAAATTAAATTATTATAAAATTATGAGTTAATAACAAAAAATTAGTATTTTTAATTTTGTTGTAATTAAACCTATATTTTTTATCAATTAAAATTTAATATTTTAAAATTATTTAAATTGTATTCTACCATTATTTGTAGCATTAAAAAATTAATAAAATTATTACATCATTTGTTATGTTAGCACTATATTATTAGGTCAGGTCAATAAAATTTAAATTTAATCGCAAAAAAAAATTATGTATTTTATTTTTGTTATAATTTTATTTTATATTTTTATTTTTTATCAATTGAATTATATTTTTTTAATATCCGATTAAATATATTATATTTTTTATCAATTAAATTATATTTTTTTAATATCTGATTAAATATACTCTACCATACTTGTATAGTAGAGATTTATAAAATTATCAAATTACTTTTTTTATTATTAAATATATTTAAAAAAATATTATTTATATTATTAGTTATTTTTTTAATTTATAATAATAATAATTTATTGCACTCAAAAGATAAATATATGAATAAATTTAAGAGATTGTACATAAGAATTTAATAAACTAATGGAATCTTGGCTATTAACTTTTTATTCTTTTCATTCTTAGTTATTCATAATTAATTATTATGAATATAGAAAAAGTATATATATATCATTCGAGATTATGCAGTATTATATACGAAAGATTTTATTTTTTATTCTCTCTTTAGTCCTATGTCTCTTATCCCTATGAAGTCTTTCTCCGCTATCAAATTTTTTCGAAAAATTCCATTTATTATTGTGTGAATGACAGACAGGACTGTATTTCTTAATTTTAATAGAATTCCTTACCATTTTTATTTTTATTTACTATTATCTAAAAATAATTAAATTATTAATTATTGGACGAAATCAAAAAATAATTCCTTACGAGCGAAATTATAAATATCAGATTTTATTCTTTAAATAAAAAAAATTTTATTTTAATTTTATTTTAACTAAGATAGTTATCAATTGATTTTTCTTCAATCTATTTAATATGCATACTCTTGTAACATTACATTTAAAATTATCATTAAAAAAATAATTTTATTAAATATATTAGTTAAATATTAAAAATTAATTTAATATAATATAATTTAAAAATATTAAAAATAATAAAAAATTTTTTAAATGCATTAAAATTATTCTTTTAATTTTTAAATATAATACTAATCTATCACTTTTTTTTAAATTATACTAATATTTAAAATAATTTTAAAATTAATAATATATAAATTAAATATTTAATTATCTAATCTGACTTAGATTAAATAATTAAAAAAATATATAATTCATTAAAAATAATAAATTTTATTTTATTTTTATTATATTAAAAAATATTAATAAAATAAATAATTATCAAAAAATTTTATACTTTAATTTTATTTTTATTTTTTTTAAATAAAAATTGAAAATTAAAAAATAAAATTTAAAAACTCTCAAATTTACTCAAATATATTTACAACGTGAATGCATTACAATTTTATTTTAAAATTTTAAAATGTTATTAATTTTATTTTAAAATTTAATGAGATGTCATATAAATTTGATATCAATATGTCAAATAATTTAATAATTTTATTAATTTTTAATAATACAAGTAAAAACAACTTATATAATTATAATAAAATTAAAAATAATTATTTTTTTTGCAATTAACTCTAAAATTATTCATTCCAAATATAGAATCAATTGTTTTGGTTTATATGTCTATTGTTTCTCTCCAGAACTCTTAGACCAGTTATAAATTTACGTTTTAACTTAGTATAATTATCTAAGATTCCGTTTATTTTATAAAATCTAAAATATTTTTAAGAAAAATATTTTTTTTTATCTTTTTAACGTTTAGTACATTAAAAAAATATTAATAAAAAATATTTTTATCAAATAAAAATTAAATTATTATAAAAAATGGTTTATTTTTTTTAAAAAAATATTTTTCTTAATTTGACATATTTATTAAAATTTGTATATTTGAATTTATTAATATATTTTATTTTTAAATTAAAATTAAATAATAAAAAATAAATTATTTTATTAAAAAATATTTTTTATAAAATTTATTTTTAAATATAAATTATTTTATTGAAAAATATTTTTTTATAAAAGTTATTTTTTTAAATATAAATTATTCTCTGTAATAAAATGGAGGCTAAGTTAATATAATTTTACATTTTATTTTTTTAAATCTAATATTATTGTTGTAATAAAAAAAAAATCTCCATTTCCACCATTTGCCACTTACTGTTAAACGTGGACCGCTCACTTGCGATGGGAATATTTAATAATCTATCAACAATTATTTCAAAAAAAAAAATTTTTTTCATAATTTTAAATTGACTTTTCTTTTCAATAAACTTCTGCTATGGACCCAATCATTCAAATGGCAATCTAGGTAGCAACATTTGGAAGACAGCTTGCCTGCAATAACTTTGATGGAATTTTATTCAGTTGTTTAAAATACTCATACATTTTAAAAAATATAATTTTTTAATTATATTTTTTTAAATATATTAACTTTTATTAAATATTAAAAGATATTCTAATAAATTTCTTAAAAATATAATTAAAAATTAAATAAAATTATAATAATTAATATATATATATTATAGTATTAAAAAAATAATTTTAAAATAATTAAAAATAAATAAATATTATAAAACAGAGAGTATAAATTTAGTTATTGATGTGATTAATCATTAATAATAATAAAAAATATTTAAATTAAAAAGTTAATTTATTTAAAAAATTTAATATTTATGCATATTTATATTTTAATTTTAATTTTTTAATTTTAATTTAATTAGTCTAATCTTTAGATTTTAATATAATTTTTACTAATGTAAAATTTTAAAATTAATAATTTATATAGCAATTTAATAATTTAGCTAGTATATTATGTGTATTATTATTATTATTATTAAAATTAATAGTTTATATAGTAATTTGATAATTTAGCTAAGATATTATGTGTATTATTGTTATTATTATTTATATAAAATAATGATCAAAATAATTAAAAAAATTAATATTTATATTATTTATGTTTTAATTGAATCGTTTAAATTTTAGTTTAATTATTCTAATATTTATATTTGAGTGTAATTTTAATTAATTTATTAAAAATAAAATATAAATGTTCAGTTAAATATAATATTTTATTATTTTTTAAATATAAATTAATTTTATATATAAAAATAATATTAATTTATATTTAATTATAATTAAATAATATATTTAATTTTAATAATAATAATTTAATGATTAAATAAGTCGTGGACAGTTTTGACAGTAAATTTTATTTTATATTAATAATTATAAAATTTAATAATAAATATTTTATTTTTAATTATTTTATATATATTATTATTTTAATTAAATAATATTTCTGTTATAAAATATTTATAATTATTATTATAAAATAAAATTTATTATTATTAAACACGTAAATTGTATATTTAATAATTAAATTATTTATTTTTAATTTTAATTTTGAAAATTGATTAAAATTATATTTAAATATAAATGTTAAATTAATTTATTCAAAATTTAAATATTAAAATTAAAATATAAAATAATATAAATATTATAGTTTTTTTATCAATTGATTAAATAAAAAATAATTATAATATATATATATATGATATGTGAACTAAACAATTAAATTGCCTGATAAATGATTAAATTTAAAAATTTAAAAATTGATTAAAATTATATTAAAATATAAAAATAAATTAATTAAATAAAATTTAAAAAATTTAAATTTACATACCGCTTCTCAAAGTAAATCCTCTATCAGAGTAGAGTACAGCGAAAAACAGTTCTTTTTTGTCGAAAGCAAAATTACTAATTTTATTAATAAAATTTTATTAAATAAATAGAGTTATCATTCTATAATTATATCTAATAAATTTTTTAGTCAAAATATAAAGTCAGAGAAAGAAATATCGTAATTTTTCTTTTTTATTGAAAGCAAAATTACTGATTGTATAAATAAAATTTCACCAAATAAAGAGAGGTATCATCCCAATTATATCTAATAAATTTTTTAATCAAAATATAAACAGTTAGAGTAATATTACGACGAATTCATCTAACAAAAATATCAGTTTTAGAGTCTAATAAATATTTATAATCATTCAAAATCAAACCCCTGCGTAAGATAATTTGATAAATATACTTCTCAAATGTATGTTTAAACCCCAATAAGATAATTTGGTAAAAATACTTATCATTCTTTCTTATCTCTCGAGTATAAATTATTAAAATCTCCCAAAACCACGGAATAGAGTTTTTACGAGATAAAACTCGAATAAGATTTCAAGACTGATATCGTCGTTGCGATTTCAGAAATTCATAATAACTAGTAAATCTCTATTGAATATTACCTTTCGAAACAATTGAATTAATAAAATTTGAAGAAAAATTAACCACAAAAATAGACACATAACTCTTCAACATTAACGAAAAATCTCCTCTCAATTTTTGTATAGAACAACTATTAAAATGTAAAAAATTACGAAAAAATTATATACAAAACTAAGAGTTTTTATTTTCATAAAAAATAAAATGTCCGGTTTATAACTAATAATTAAATTCTTCAATGCATTATCTGTCAAAGAATTATCAAATTCTCGACAGTTCTAACACATGACAATAATTATTTTCGGCTATTTCGACCTTTAATGAGATGAACCGCTTCACTACTTATCAAATTAACATTCGCAGAGTTATTGTTAGAAGCATTCTGAAACAATATACAATATGTCCTTATATTTTTTTTAACACTTAGCGTACAACTATTGATCACTAAAAAAATTATTTATATGAATTTTTATAAAATTTTATATAATTTAAAATTTTTAAATAAAAACTTTTTAAATGAAATTTCATTCTAACTGAGAGAATTAATAAAAAATTAATTAAATTAAATTATTAAAAAATTTTGTTTCCAAATAGATGAATATTTCTTCTATTCAATATATGATTTTCTTTTTTCAAAAAAGAAAGAAATTGAAAACCAAAGGAAAAGGCTGCAAAACAAGAAAGGAAAAAAAAATCTCTTCAAAAATAATTAAAAAAATTATTATTTAATTTTTATGATAAAAAGAAATTTATTAGTTTGTTTTTTAATTTTAAAAAATATATTAAAATATATTTGAAATTTTTAAAAATCTCTCTATTAATTTAATAGGTAAATATTATAAAAAAATTTAAAATAATTTTAATATGAAGAAATTAATTATCAAATATTTTTATAAAATTAAAGAATTAACTAATGAATTTTTTTATATAATATAAATTAAATAGTATAATAATTAATAGGTAAAACTAATAAAAGAATAAATTAATAAATTTTTATAATTTTAATGACTTTACACTATATTTTTAAAAATTAAGTTTTTCTCCAAAGAATACATAGTTAACCGAGCACAGACACAAAGCATTGCCAGGCAAAACATAGTTCATCTCCAATCTTCAAAATCATCCGCACACACTCAATTGCCAGCGACATTGCACTTTGTGCTCACGATACGAGCAATGGCTGCACCACATTCTACTCCACGATAATTGTGATTTGTCCCTCCATGGTCTTTTTAGTCGACATTAACTCTGCAGAAAAATCATTGTACTGAGTTAAGCATTTACTCAGATGGGCTGCTTACTCAGACAACTCTATTCCTGTCCAGGTTGAAAGAAAAACACAAACTTAAGGGCAAACAAGACAATGTCTCCATTGATGGCGACATATGTATTTTCAATCTCAACATGATTACTCTACAAAATATTCAACTTGAATACCAATTTTGAACACAAATACTCATGTCACTAGCATGGTAATTAACTTTTTCAAACATATTTGAATTGAAGCAATAGGACTTGAAAAAAGAAAAGGTAGCGTTAACAATTAAGATATGTTTATCCTTTCCACAATACCAAGGAAGCATGATCGTTGTGATCCAAGTAACGAAATCCAGCAAAAAACAAAAATCTGTTATCGGAGCAAGATCAAGTTAAAAACTTTCTTTGATTTAATTAGACAAACAGAACATATGCACATTCAATTTCCACGATTTAGAAATATACATTCAAAGGGGGAAAATGCAATTTACCCGGCATGAATGCCATAGAGCTTAAGCAACTGAATGGGACCCATTACAAAAGATAAAGCCCATAAGCAAAGCAGTGGCAGCCAAAGCAAAGACCACGACGACATCTCTCCCCACATAGCTCATTGAATTCCATGGATCCTTAACCTAACAGTGTGTTGGTATTGCCGCTCTAATAACAGCCAATTTGAGCGGTGGTGGTGCTAGACCACATTCGGCTTCTTCTTATTCAATAATCCCCATAGGGCTATTTAATCTCTTCTCATCAAATATTAGCTAATTCAATATAAATGGCCAAATTTTTATCTTAATTGAATTTCTTTTAATTTTAGGAACAACATTTTAATTTTTAAAATTATTACAATTATAATTATTTTTTTAAATAATTTATCTAAGTAAATATAAAAATCTAAAATCTTCATATATGATTATAACTAAAATTTTCAATATTATATCTAAATTTTTTAATATTTTACAATTATAATAAAATTTTAAAATAATTTTAAAAAATTATTTTTAGGGTTGATAATAATTGTAAAAAAATTGAAAAAATTTAAGTATAAAATTAAAAATTTTGATTATAGTTATATTTTTTTATATTCAATTAGATAAATTATTTAAAAATTAATTATAATTATAATAAATTTAAAAATTAAAATTTTATTATTTAAAATTAAAAGTTTCTTTATAATCTTAGTGTAAAGTTTTGACCATTTATATACTGGATTTTATTTATTTTGTTTTTGCATAATTTTTTATTAATTTTTCAATAATATTATTTAAAAATATTAAATTTTATTAAATATTAAAAGGTATTTTAAATATTTATTAAAAAATAATTAATAAAAAGTTATTTAAAAATAATATAAAATTAAATAAAATAATAATAATGAATTTAAATGTTACTGTAATATAAAAAAAGAAGGAGATTTATAATTTAATCACTGTCATTATTAACAAATCAGTTCCTATATTTTTAAAAATTTATTAAAATGTTTTAAACTTTTCTTTTCATTAACGAAATAGTCTTACCGTCATTTTTTTCATTAAAAATAGAAAAAGGATGATAAAAAAAATTTTTAAAATTCAATTTTATTCTCAAATAAAACTCCTTATTTAATCATTGAATATTGCTATTATTAACAAGTCAGTCCTTATATTTTTAAAAATTTATTAAAATGTCATTATTTTTTTTCATATTTATTAAAATATTTTTATTTTTTTTATATTTATTAAAATATTCTTATAATTTCTTTTTATTAACGAAATAGTCATTTCTTTTTCTCTTTCTTCACAAAAAAGAAAAAGAAAAAGAAGAAGATGATGACGAAGGAGGATGAGAAGAAGAAGAGGAGGATGATGATGAAGAAAAAGATAAAGAAGAATGAATAATCTCCTCTCTTCAACGAAGAAGAATAAAATAATTGAAGAAGAATAAAAAACAAAAAGAAAAGAAAGAATTAATGAAGGAGGAGGAGGGAATAATTTAGACTTTTGTTATATTTTTAACGGTAAAAATAGATGGAAGGATTATTTTATTGATAGAGAGAAAAAATAAAAATATTTTAATAAATTTCTGAAAATATAGGGACCGATATATTAATAACCGTAATATTTAAAAATTAAATTATAAATTTCGCTAAAAAATTAACAATAATTTTGAGAAAAAAAAAAAACAGGAAAAAGAGTATAATTTATGGAGCCTTGACTTTTTAATTCCCCACTATGATTACGGCCATGTGCATCACACGTGAATTTAGTTTATAACGGGTTCATATCCAGATATCCTGAAACCATACAATATTAAGCTTTCTAAGCCCATTAAGGAAACAGCCCACGTCCCTAGCTCGTATCCTCTCTCTCTGGTTTCTCTCTGTGGCTGTTGTATTACTGGAAATTGGAAAATGGATCGATCTCAACTTCTGCTCTTAGGTTTACCAATCTTTCTATTTTTCTCCGATATTGTTAATCTATTCACGGTGCCTCCACCGCCAAAACCCGCTCCGAATGATCACAGCAGCATCCGATCCAAGCCCAACCAAGTTCACCAACAACCCCCTCAATTTCCTGCTCAGGTCTTGTGAAGCTTTAAGTCTTCTCTGTTTTTATATACTTTTCCGAAGCTTTATTCTTATCCAGAGAAAAATTTCCTTAATTCCTGCTGAAACTGCAGAAATCATCATCCGCTTCTATCGGTGGAGTAGGTGGCGGCGTTGGTAATATTGGCATTGGCAGCACTATTAATATTGACTTCTGTTCTTCTTGTTCCTATAGGTATCTCTTGCGTTCATTCCATTTCCATCAATATTAAATTGCTCTGGTTTGTTTCTGGTTAGTACGATTAATTGTGTTTATTGTCTGTTTTTTACTTTGATTTTTTTCATTTAAGATGCATAAATTATTAAAGTTTTTTGAATAAGTGGAGTTGGAGCATAAAATCGATGAATTAATATTATCTATCACTGATTATGCTACTGCCACCATGTTCTCATATGCATATCTTGTGTCTTTATTAATGAACATCGAAACCTGTTGAATTTGACGCAGTAAAGCTAGTTTCCAACTCAATCTACTTTAACAAGACTGGGAATTTTAACAATAAGATCATTTTAGTGTTTCTTCCTTAATAATTTGGCCACAAGTTAGTGATAGGTTCATTATTTTTAGGACAAAACACATGAAGCAAAAGATTTTGTTCACTTGCCGAATACATAAGCAATAATGTTAACTGACAATAATATGGCGGATAAGGTTTGCTTTTTTTTTGTTCATTGTTAATTTTTTAAAATATACTTTGTCAATAACTGCACATAAACTAGAAAAGCAATCCACATTTTGTAGATAGAAGAACAAAGTGAATACAAAGTATTAAAAAATTAAAGTAACCACTGAAAACACAAGCGGATAAACATTATTTGTATGTTTCCTTAATAATAACAAGAAATATTTATTTGCTTAATTAATAACAAGAAGCAATATTTTTAAAAAAAAATTATGAAATTTTAAATTATATGTTTCCTTACATGCAAACTTGTGGTTTACCTTTGGCAGAGGAACTGCTGTAACTATGAAAAACATGCTGGAAACACAATTTCCAGGGATTAATGTAATTTTGGCAAACTATCCTCCATTTCCAAAGCGCTTACTGACCAAAGTTGTTCCAGTTTTTCAATTTGGAATCAAAGTATGAAAAAATTTGTTAAAATATACTTTGTCAATAACTGCACATAAACTAGAAAAGCAATCCACATTTTGTAGATAGAAGAACAAAGTGAATACAAAGTATTAAAAAATTAAAGTAACCACTGAAAACATAAGCAGATAAACATTAATTTTAATTAATTTTGTTGAAGTTAGGAAATATGGTCTTTAAATTCACCGGATATACTGGATAATAAAATGGTTCAAATTTTACTTAATTGAGCAAAATTAACGCACAAATATAAATTTTGAAAAGATGTTGCACCATTAGCATCACTATCCCTTTTTTAATATTTTTTTTCTTAGTGCTATTTACAAATTTGAAGTAAAAGAGCAATATTAGTAATAATAAGAAGCAATGATTAAAACAATTATTAAATTTCAAATTTGTATGTTTCCTTAATAATAACAAGAAATATTTATTTGCTTAATTAATAACAAGAAGCAATATTTAAAAAAAAAAAATTATGAAATTTTAAATTATATGTTTCCTTACATGCAAACTTTTGGTTTACCTTTGGCAGAGGAACTGCTGTAACTATGAAAAACATGCTGGAAACACAATTTCCAGGGATTAATGTAATTTTGGCAAACTATCCTCCTCCATTTCCAAAGCGCTTACTGAGCAAAGTTGTTCCAGTTTTTCAATTTGGAATCATTGGAGTAATAATGGCAGGTGAACAAATTTTTCCAAGGTTAGGGTTTGCAGTTCCACCTCCTTGGTACTACTCTTTACGTGCAAACAGATTTGGAAGTATTGCTAGTACTTGGCTCTTTGGAAACTTCATCCAATCCTTCCTCCAGAGTTCTGGAGCTTTTGAAGTATATTGCAATGGTGAATTGGTAAGATCCTTTCTTTTTGTAATTCCTCATGCTGACTTTTCACTTGAGAGCAAAATCTTTTGCCCTTCACTAGATGTTTACTGTTTACTTGTTTGGATGAGTTAGATTGATGCATTTGATATGATTCCGAGTCTAAGGTCAAGTTATGGGTATATGAACTTATGGATTGAATAAAGGAATCCAGAGCTTTTGCTATTTTACCTTCTTTTTTTTTCCTTCAACCCATGGTGAAAAGTTAGGGATTGGAAGAGAGAACCTTGGACCTTTGAGTTTCAAGGACTCGAGCCTTTTGGTGCAAAATAATTGTCATAACTTTATTCATAGGTTGTCCCTTCTTAAATAGTAGAAGGAATGTCTTAGTCTTCCTATTTTAGAATAGCAATAGGAATACTAACTTACTATGTTCCTATTTAGACTAAGAATCATTATATATCCTATATAGACAAGGAATACATGATACTTATTTAGACTAACTCATTTATTTAGTATGTAAGCCAACTTTTCTTACTTCTGCATCAATGCAACGGTACTTGGCAGCCCTTTCTTAAGCTTGTTTTACCTTGTTATGTCTCTCATGAACTTTGAATTTGTGGCTCACATCATTGCTCCTGTTCTTCAAGATGTGCTTGTCATCAGAAAAGTCAGAAACCTGGTATAGAAACTGTTGTCCCTGAGGATGAGGTCCGAGAGGGGCAGTGAATTTGATAATATAGGTTTTTTCAGCTTTTGCTAAAAAATTCTATGCATGCTTAATTTAGTGAATATATACATAAGGAAACAGCAATCAACTCAATCAAGTCCAGCATCAATATTAAGGAAATACTCTGTTTTGGGGGGTTGTAAAACATGGTACTTTAGGGGTATAAAGATCACAACGCAAAAAACATTTAAACTTTTCAGTTCAATCATCAAGCTTGCATAAAATTTTTTCTAATATGTCAAGCAAACATCTAAATGCATAACTTAGCACATAAATATCAAAGTAAACAAGTAAGAGTGCTAGAATATAGAGTAGAGAAGAGAGAAGTGTTCACTAGGATTTATAGTGTT